>NW_010173206.1:0-5296 GCF_000695765.1 Mesitornis unicolor | reverse complement strand
AGCGGAGTTTGAGCTCCTCCTAGAGAGAAGCGAGCGGCATTTTCCCTGGGCTTGCAAGAGAGCTGAGCTCCAAGCCCTGTGCAACGAGACAGGAGTTGTCTCCGCATGGGTGGGTTCTGCCGGGCGTGGTTAATTGGCAAGGATAAAGTAAATTAGCACACGCATTAATTCTCTGATGTATTTATCTTGGATGTGCTCAGCTGGGATGTGGAGTCTAGGATGAATTTGCACTGAGCCAAACCTCTCTGCTTTGGCCCCAAGGGGACATGGTGGGGACAGCATAGGGCAGCACGGTCCTGGCCCTGTGTGCTGCGTGTGTGGCAGCATGGCCACGGGGTTTGGGCACCCAGGCTGCTCCCAGGCTGGGTCTGGCTCTGGCTCCTGTTCTCTGGTTCAGTTTGGCCCCTGTTCAAGGTCAGCAAAACCAGCAGAGCAGGTTCAGCTCTGGTTCAGGGAGAGGACAGCAGTTTTAACCAGTCGCTGCTCAGCCTGACTCCCTGCTTTCAAGACAGACAGACCCCGAGTACGGTCACACGGGCTTCTAGCCATAGAAACCAGTCTACAACGAAGATTGGAGTTAACGCGGGGCTGTTTGCAACCCTGTGGTCTCCAAATTCACCTTGTCCTTGCAGCCGGATGCAACACAAGGGTGCTACCCTGCCTGACGTGCTGAGGAGCACTAATCTGAGCCCACCGGACTGCCAGTGCCCCAGCCCAGGCTGCTGGACCCAGCTCTGCCCACCCTGCGATGTGCTGGGGCTGCTGGAGAAGGAAATGTGGGTCTGCTGCCGCCCCTCTCCTGTGCTGGATGCGGCCTTGGCACGAACGGGGCCAGCAAGAGCCTGCTGCATCTCCCCTAGCATGGGCTGCCCCCAGCTGTGGCTCACTCACCTTGCCCAGTGCCTGTTTTATCGCCCGCGACTGGCTCGGCCATGAGGAAGCTGCCAGCTGCCCCCCTGGGGGAGCGGGGCAGACTGAGTCCCACCTGCAGCATGTGCCCAGGCTCCGGTGCGCCCCACTGATGGATCCTCTCTGTCCCCATCACCTGCTCTGGCTTTTATGGTGGGTGCCAGCCCGCCAGCACAGGAGGTTTATTTGGTGTAAATAGGGCGTGAGGTGGAGCAGCTCCCACGCCCACATCGCCCCTTCCTGCCCCAATTCTGCGCCGAGGCCAGGGAGGGGGATGTAAACACCCCGTGGGGTGAGATAGCCATCAAACCGGCAACATGACCATTAAACTTAATCATTTATTTTTCCCAAGGATAACCTTCATTTTCCTGCTCTGGTGTTCACTCCCTTCGCCAGCGTCACGGGGCAGGGAGGGTGCCATGGGGGTGCGGGAGGGCCGGAGCTGCCCAACCGCCTGCTGCGGCAGTCGCCTGTCCTTGAACAAAGGAAACATCAACACAGCTGGTGGGTTTGCAACCGCTTCCCGCCGGATGGGCCCAGGAGAGTCGGAAGGAGATGCACATGAGCAGCAAGTGCCAGGATCCAGGGAGAGATTGGGGCCACGAGGATGACATGACGCCCTTCTGCAACTGCCCCATGCACCTCTAGGGATGCTTTTTGGGGATGGGTGTGCTGGGGCTGGGCCAGCTGTGTTTGCGGCACTTTTTAGTGCTGGGCACTAAAATTTTGGGCAGTGCAGACGCACACCCGACAGTACCCTGTGCCTCCTGTGTACACAGTTGCTTAGCAGGAACACAAAATGTGATGGGTGCAGGCACAGTTCTGGTGCTTCAGCATTTCCAGTCTGTCCCTGATGTGAAATGGTTGATATTGATTGATTTTTACCTCAAAATGCTTTGCAGAATTATGAACTGTATGTTGTACTTACAGGCTAAAGAGCTGCGTGGGAGGAAACGTCCCCTCCTAGAGCTGAGAGATGCTCCCAGCAACACTGGGAGCCTGAGGAAGCAGGGGCGAGGGGCTGTGTCAGTGAAGGGCCCCTCAGGGCGCTGTGCTGGGTGGGAGGGAGGTGAGCGGCTGTTTCACAGTGGGAGGCTCCTACTCTGCACCCAGAGCCTGTCTGCACTCGATGGGCGGCTCTGCTCCACACGCTGCATCCGAAGGGGCAGGTGATGGCCCCCAGCTCTTTTCCTAGGGTTCCAGTGCTGCCCCCCGCTCTGGTTCCTGGTGCTGAGGGGTCATTTATTCTCTATCCAACTCAAACCCCTTTTGCCCAGGCTCTCACAGCAGCAGGTCTCGGTGCCTTTCCCCAGGACCTTGCTCGCTGCCTTCTCCTCATTTGCCTTTTCTAGGACAGTGGACGCCTCTTCCTGCCAGATTGAAGCATCCCTGAAACCTCCTGCAGCCGCCCCATCCGCCTGCCTGCTCCCCGGCAGCTGCTCTGCTCCACGCCGAGACGGGAGACAGAAGTGAATTAGGGACAGTGTGAAATGGATCACCACTTTACGCATTTTTAATGGTGAAAAAATTAAAAATGTAGAGGCCATGCTGGCTCTGGACGAGCAGTGCAGCTGAAGGCCATAAATGTTTCATGGTAACAGCCTGCGAGAGGAGCCAGCCCGATTCAGATGTGCAAAGAGGACTGGTGAGAAGAGCTTCACCCCAGGGATGGAGCCTGCACTGGGGGGCTGCCAGGGCGAGGGGGGCTCCCTGAGTCACCCCATGCTGCTTCACCTGGTGCCCAGGACACTTCTGGAAGGTGTCTTCTGTGGGTTCACAGTCCCATCTCAGGCCCTCCACAGCAGCCCTGTCCCACAGCAGGAGAAGGACATGTCCCTGCTCCCCACCTCAGTGTGTCCCCTAGCCCTGCCCAGACACTGCGGGAGAGCAAATGTGAAACCAGGTGGTGCTTGGGGGTGCTCAGCACCTCCCCAGAACAGCCCCAGGGACAGCACTTGCTCTGGTGGCAATCGCTCCCCATGGCACAGGTGGCTCAGCTTGCTCCAAAAACCACCCCAGCCCAAGCCAAGCAGCTTTGTCCGCCAGGTCTGAGCACTCATGGGCGTTGTAGCCATCCGTAAATATGCTGATGAGGATCTGCTCATTATCATGGCATGCCACAGCAGTGCAGCAGCAGCCCTGTGTTATGAGGGCAATAAAACATCACTATCAGTGTCTTGCCGCTGCTTTTTGGGCACCTGTACCGATGTTCGTACCTGCATCGATTTGCGTCATCAATCGCACCCTAAAAAAGAGGCGAGGCCACACCCTGGGTGGGGGAAAGGCTCTTTGGGAGAGAAAGCAAGTTTCAGTGGAGCCTTTCTGGGTTACAGCAGAGCCCTTTGCAGCCTCCACAGCCAAAATATTGACAGTGTCAACACCACTCAGCGCATGGTGGTTTCCTGGCAGCCTGGCCCTGCCTGCTGCTGCTGGAAGAGGGACAGGGACGAGGGGGACAGCAATGAGGGAGACATGGACATCAGCATGGGCAGGGGAGGGCAGGGCAGGCAGCCACTGTTATTTGGGGATGGACAGGGCCAGGAGATGGGCTGAGGGTTCAGAGAAGGGAAACGGCAGCTGCCTTAAAGATGGGAAAGGCAGGAGTCAGGGAGAAGAAGTCATGGGGAGCCCCTGGGGCTGGGGGAGCAATGCCCGAGGGGGACAGCCCACCCTAGGCCTGGGGAGGTGCTGGGGTGCTGCAGGTGGCAACATGGGGGTGCTTTAAAGCCACCCTTGGGCATCAGGAGCTGCAGCTCACAGAGAAAGGGAGAGGGTGAGCAGTTGCTCGGTCTTGGGCTCATGGGGCAGCAGGGAAGAGGGGAAGGAGGGAGGGAAAGAAGGAAGGAGAGAGGGAGCAGGAAAGAAGGGAGGAGGAGGAAGGAGGAGAAAACAGGAGAAAGAGGAAGGAGTGTGGAAGGAAGGAGGACGGCTGTGCTGCAGAGGTGCTAACCAGGGCAGACAACCCTTGGGAAGATGCTGCACCGGGACAGGTCCCAGGCGGTGCTGGGTGGTGGGTGTCAGGGCTCCCAGGGGTGACCTCGCTGGGCTGTCAGGTGTGACGGCTCCTCGTCCTCTTCTGTTACGGTGGTATTTAACGCTGCTGAAAAAAAACCTGAAAAAAACCAAATAAGCAACTTTTCCCATCAAAGACTCCACTCCTTTCTTAACTTGCGAATCACTGCAGTGGATCCTGGTGTGTGATAATGCAGGGATAACACTGTTGGGATGCAGAGAGTATTGATTCCTGCTTCCCAGCACTTGCCTGGTCCCTCCAGACTTCACTGCTCAGAAATGAACTGCTCTGACACTCAGAGCTGTTATTTCACAGAATTACAGAGGCTGGGAAAATTGCCTAAGCACTGAGCAGCTGGTCCTTTTGTCAGGCTGGATCTTTGCACCTTCCAGGGTATTTTGTGCTTCTCTGGAAGAAGAAAAGGGGCTCCTTGAAAGTCAGGAAGAAGCAATGGGCTTGGATGCAGTTTTGTTCCTGACCCAAGCATCTTTCTGCCATCTCCAGGTCCCCAGGGGCACAGGGACACGGAGGCTGGTGGACACTGACTGTGTCCCCGCACTTTCTCTGCCTCCTGGTTTTTCTCTGTCGCAGTTATTCTCCAACCTGCTGCACCACAGCTCCCCTGGCACAGTTTGGGTTGAAGGTCCCCCCACTGCCATGTTTATGGCTGTAAATTTTAATCCAGACCATAATATTTACTGCAATAGCAACATACAGGTGTCCTGAGAGCACCAAGGCCCCCGAGCTGGGTGCAAGCTGCATGCAGAGACCGTTGGTGCCCCAAGGAGCTGCCACTGAGTTCAAAGCTTTCCATCGACATGCAAAATTGAAATGATTTCCTTCGTCTGCAGCAAAGGCTGCAGTGTGCGACGCCTTCCTCCCTCCCCACGCGGCAGCATCCCCGAGTGCTCGCTGCAAAATTCCCAAATCTCCCTGGACTTTAGGAAAAGCATGGAGTACTTTGGGGTTTCCAGAGGTTTCCACAGGGTCCTGGCTGCTGATGCTGTGGGTATGGCCAATGGAGGAGATGGCTGGGGATGAAGGGACAGGGATCCAGCTGCCCCACGCATGGGAGGCCTCTATCCCTCCTGCTCGGCCTCAGCCCATGGCGTGGGCAGCCGCCCTCAGCGCTTCGGGGCGAGCAGCGCTGAGGAACGCGCTGAGGACCATCCACTGGGGCCAGGCCAGTGCCCGGCTCTGGGTGCAGCCACGGTGGGAGGGGCCGGGTAGAGCTGTAGACAGCCATAGCTCTGCACTGCGCTCCTCTGCACCAAGCACCCTGCACCTTGTCTGCACATCTAGCACCTCTGCACCCATGCACCCCTGCGCTTCCGCATCCCTGCAACCATGCACCTATGCATCCAGCCCCGCACC
>NW_010173205.1:0-1510 GCF_000695765.1 Mesitornis unicolor | reverse complement strand
GTTTTTGAAACGCAAAAAGAGACGCGGAAATTGTAATTTTGAGAGAAAGAAAATGTAGAACAAAGAATTCTTGTGATGATCTCTTGCCCCACCGGGCGATCTCTGAAATTTTGGGATGAATTTTCAAATTGTTTTGTCTTTATTTCAGTGAAAAACAAGACCTTCCTGCGTTTTGACCCCACCTCCATCTTCCTTTGCTTCCGGAAGGTTCTTCCCCCACCTCCTTTGCACCAATCATGGCAGGAGCCGTCGGTGACACGGGTACGTCAACCAAAATCCCCTTCTGGGGGGGTTTTAATAGGATTTTTAAAGGCAGAAATCACAAAATTTGACATCAATTCGCTGAATTTTGAATTTTCGTTGATGCAGGCGAAAATTCGACGGCGCCGTCGCAGCAGAGAATGGAGGAAGGGACTGGTGAGCACTGGTTTTGTACTGGGGAGCACTGGTTTGGTGCTGGGCACCGGGCTCAGTGTCACGTGAGCGGGTAAAATTTGGGTAAAATCGGTGAAATCAGGTTTTATTTTGCAGGTTTTAGCCTCAAGTGCATTAAAGACAAAAGGGTCCCCATCGGGGTCACCGTGCTCGTGGCGGCGCTGATTCTCGCCATCATCGCGCTGGCGGGTGAGTGGTTGAGGATGGGGATGCCCCAGAATTGGGCCAGAATTTGGCCCAAAATTGCTCAAAAATTTCTCAAAAAATGCTTAAAACTTCCTCAAAATTCAACCAAAATTCAACCAGAATTAACTCAAAACTTGCTCAAGGTTCAGCCAAAACTTGCTCAAGGTTCAGCCAAAACTTGCTCAAGGTTCAGCCAAAATTCAACCAAGGTTCAGCCAAAACTTGCTCAAGGTTCAGCCAAAACTTGCTCAAGGTTCAGCCAAAACTTGCTCAAGGTTCAGCCAAAACTTGCTCAAGGTTCAGCCAAAACTTGCTCAAGGTTCAGCCAAAACTTGCTCAAGGTTCAGCCAAAACTTGCTCAAGGTTCAGCCAAAACTTGCTCAAGGTTCAGCCAAAACTTGCTCAAGGTTCAGCCAAAACTTGCTCAAGGTTCAGCCAAAACTTGCTCAAGGTTCAGCCAAAACTTGCTCAAGGTTCAGCCAAAACTTGCTCAAGGTTCAGCCAAAACTTGCTCAAGGTTCAGCCAAAACTTGCTCAAGGTTCAGCCAAAACTTGCTCAAGGTTCAGCCAAAACTTGCTCAAGGTTCAGCCAAAACTTGCTCAAGGTTCAGCCAAAACTTGCTCAAGGTTCAGCCAAAACTTGCTCAAGGTTCAGAGAAACCCTCTTTGCCCACAAAAAAAACCCCCCGCCGTAAGTCACGGGGATGTTTTCTGCCTAATTTATTATTGTTTTGTTATTATTATCATTTTATTACTTCATTATTCTATCATATTATTTTATTATTTTATTAATTTTGATGTATTTTAAAATTCTTTTCTATTTCTTATTTTGTAATTTTTTACTATTAATGTTTTTGCTATTTTGTTGTCTTTAAAATTTTCATTTAAA
>NW_010173204.1:0-9746 GCF_000695765.1 Mesitornis unicolor | reverse complement strand
CAATACATTCTAAGATTCTATGATTCTATATAAAAAGTAGATTAAATGAAGACAGAGGTAAATTAAACAAAGTAGGTTATTCCCTCGGCAGCTAAGAAATATTGTTGGAGAGAAAGGTAGGGAGGAAAGGGCAGAAGATACACTCAGTGTGTGGGGTACTAGAGGGTGGGTACCCAACCTCTGGCCAGAATTAGCACTTAACAATCTCACAGTGACTTGAGGTTTTTCATTAGTGATCGTGTAATTGTTTATGCAGTCTGCGTGCAAGCACAGATGAACAAAACCACCAAGATTCCTCTCATTTAGAGAGAAAAAGACCCAACAAGTATCTCCCTTACCATAATATCAGTTGGGAATAAAACACACATACACTTTTAGTGCCCCAAACACCATAACTTAATTTATCATCAAAAGCTCAGGAATCTCAGCACATTGTTTTTAAAGTCAAAAAATCAATGACTAGAAACCAACTCTTTAGTATTTTCCATATCATGTTACAGGAAAGTCATAATGAAGACATCAATGTTTGCCCTTCCAAGCACTATTACACAGGTACTTCTTCTTGTTTGGTACTTCTGACTTACAAATTCCACAAAAATTGCAACAAACAAAAGTGTCTCCTCTCCTCTAATGCTATCACATTACATCGCTTTTTGTCCTCCCCCTCCTCTTCCCATCAGAGTAGGGACTAACACATCCAAGACGAAGCTGATCAAGAACTATAATCAGTTTCAATCAGAGCACTGCAGCTGTCAGTCACCAGTGGCCCTCAGGTATTTTGTTTCCTAAATATATAGAAGATTATTATCCTGAAAGTTAGTCAATATTTCTGGCTGCTAGAGAGAAATAACAAGACCATTATAAACGCCTGAGCATTAGTATACCTGCAGCAGTATTTGACTTCTAATACCTTACTACACAAGCACATGCAATGACCACTCTTCCTAAGCCACGCCGGTGCATTAGAAACCATTTTCCCTTATTGCACAGTTTGTTTCCTAACTTAGGCAGTCAGCATTTATTAATAGTGTTGCAATTCTATATTAATTATTATTTAGCACTGACAGTATGCCTGGAACTGGTCAAAATTAGTCCCTGCCCCAAAGTGCTTAAGCAGCCCTGATGTTCATAACCAACATTTTATATGCCAACCTGCTCAATTACTGAAGCCAGGATAGCAGTATAACTTGGTCAGCTGATGACACATCAAATTATTTAACTCATGCTGCTCAGGACATCCAAGCCATAGTGGGCCTATCTATAATAAAGTTTACAAGGACAAGCCTATGGAGAAAACTACCCAATGCTAAAGGCAACGTAAATAAATGAGAATCCATTATCTTATTAAATACAAAAAATCCTATCAGTCTTATATTTTCAAATTCTAAGTCTCACTGAATAGTTATATAGCAAGAGCACACAGTGGTTTGTAAACTTCCCAAACTGCACACTTGGTAAAAAAGCTACTATATATGCCAGCATAAATGCAAAATGTCAAAGGTCATCACTACAACACAGGCACAAATTATGAAATACAGAGGTGACAAGCAGAAAGAGTGAAAATTGGAAATCAACAACAGGGAAAGACACACCCCTTTCAGATCTGTACTGCTTTGTTGGCACACTCTCCCAAAGGATCAGTTCTCTGAAATGAGAACACATAGAGGGAGATCAGATCACCAAATTGTAGGACAGCCCTATGAATCCAAGTTAACCTTCAGGCAGGTTTAATTCAAGCCCTGCAGGCTTCAGACGGACAGAAGTCCTGTTAACTCTGTCAGTTCAGCCACTCTTCTTGTTTTCCATGTCACCAAGAACACAGGGCTCACATTCTAAGACAATAATGACATGTTTCTAATACAAGAAAACAGGAAGTTATGGAACAAATAATTAACTGTGTTCTGCTGTTTACATAATTATTGGCAGAATCCTGAATAAGGAGTAAAATAGATTACTGCAGTTTTGGTTCAATGCAGCCTTAAAATAAATGAAAAAAATAAATCATCACATGCCAAGGCTGAAAGGATTTTCATTCCAGCATGTGGTTCTCTCATTCGGCCAGCCAAACTCCAAGCCGCTACTGCAGCTATTTCACTGTACAACCCTGATCTTTACCCTCTGCTGTTCTGTTCAGCGACTGCAGTTGCTGGTTCCCAGTGGACACATAGGAAAGGTATTCTTAAAAAAACCAATCCCTGTAGGAGATAATATTGTTCACCAACAACATAACCCTGGTACGTTCATATTGCTGAAGCCTAAATTTAGGTCTGGCGAGGCACAAAGCTGAGTTTTTCTTCTGTTAAAGAAGAAATACATATAATTTGCTCTCTGATTTCAGTTGTGGTAGAAGATCAACAGTTTTTGAGAAGGATGAATGATATTTATTCCTTGAAAAAACAGAAGTACAGAATAGGTGGGAGCAGCTACATTGCTCTCACGAACGTGCTTCATTTCTGAAGGATCAGCCTAACAGAAAAACTCAAAACCTTACTCTGTCATTTTATATTTTAAGATATAACATGGTGGTTCCCAGCCATGACTTGTGTGGAGGCTTTCATGAAACACACAGCATCATGAAGAGTAGACCCGACCATGAAGTCCTCAACAGCTCACCCAAGAGCCTTCAAAAAGAAACCTTCAGCCACTCCTGCCTGGCAACAGGTCCAAAGCAGTGATCCCAAAAGTGAAGGATTCTACAACCCTTTAGTCATCCAGGATTCCTCACATTCTCACTTTCCTGATTATTTATAATGCTGTAAAAGCAGAAGCATGGAAATTAGCATTCCCTCCCTTTCACTTCCTTTCCCTGCAACCCTACAGAAATAGCTGGGTTAGGTAAGATAGAAACACCCACAAAATAACAATGAAAACAGATGTGTTAAAGAAAAGAAAGAATGTGCATGAGATGCCTACTGTGCATGCCAATTTCAAGTACTCATCCAGTCTATGAATAGTGCAGTGAACTATTTTAATAGTACCTTCACAGGGAAGTTCTACTGTTAGAGCTCAGAATTAAGGGTTGGGTTTGGTTTTTTTCTTTTGGTTTGGGGTTGGTTGTTTTTTTTGTATTTTTTTTTTTAAATTTTATTTTGCCTGTACCTGTGTCAGATTTGCTTCTTGACTTTCAGACCAGTTCACCAAAAATGCAATTTTCAAGAGAGGTCCATGCCAAGTCCTGTACTCAAACTTCTCTGGATGCCACCCAGGAGTTGTTCACCTCACTTACACCTCTCTTGGCTCTGAGCCCAAGCCCATTTTGCACAACTCTCATTAACTTCCGTAACCCCTTAGGCACTTCATAACTCCTTCACAGAACTCAATTTGAACATACATTAGTTTTTTCTAGAATACTCATCACCCTACATTCACAGTGCCAATTTCCAAAAAAGTCTCTTAATCAGCAGAACGACATCATCCTCCATCATCCATTTCCAACAGACAACTACACACTTTCTCCTGTGATGCTCATCATGTTTGGTAGATGTTGTCTGTATACACTTGCTGAAAGCTACCATTGTCTTTCCTCCAATCTCTCCTTGCTCTTCAGCTACACTGCCTATGAAACAAGTCATATCTGCTAATCTCCTAGGGACCCTTACACTAACCACTACTGTCTCTTGTCTCCTTCAGACTCTCCCATCCATGGCCTACAGCTCTCTGATAACTCTTGATGTACACGGATTATAGCTACCTTGGGTGCACCACCTCACAGAATCACAGAATATTAGGAGTTGGAATGGACCTCAAAAGCTCATCCAGTCCAACCCCCCTGCACAGCAGGATCACCCAGACCAGGTCACACAGGAACGCGTCCAGGCGGGTTTTGAATGTCTGCAGAGAAGGAGACTCCACAACCTCTCTGGGCAGCCTGGTCAGTGCTCTGTCACCATCACAGTAAAGAAATTTTTCTTTATGTTCAGGTCGAACCTCCTATGCTCCAGATTGCACCCATTGGCCACAAGGGCACATTGCTGGCTCATGGTCATCCTGCTGTCCACCAACACCCCAGGTCCTTTCCAGCCACTCGTCCCCAAGCCTGTAGAGCTGCATGGGGTTATTGCGACCAAAGTGCAGGACCCGGCACTTGGCCTTGTTGAAGCTCATCCAATTGGCCTCAGCCCATGGATTCAGCCTGTCCAGGTCCCTCTGCAGAGCTTCCTACCCTCAGGCAGATCAACACTCCCTCCCAACTTTGTGTCATCTGCAAACTTACATCCTGGTCTATAATACTTATAAGCAATGATGATGCAAACAAGAACCCAGCAAGAGTTCTGACCTCTGAATTTCTTAATTTCTCTCTGCAAAATAAAATTATGGCTTTGCATTGAATCTCCTGAAAAAGTACCATAAGCTTTTAACAACAGTTAAGGAACCTCAAGACCTTTACAAATTTTGTTTGCTTCAGGCATCACCTTATAACATCACCTTTCAACCACAAGTTCCTCAGCACTTTAAAGTCCAAGCAAGAGCTATGCTATTTCATATTAGGAGAAAGTCACCAGCTTTTAACAACATCTATTGTCCTTAGTAGCTCACCATGCTACTACCTAATGGGCAGCTTATTTGCTCCTGGTGTACAGTATATAAGAATAAATGTATAATAAATAGAAGCAACTAAAAGTAAGTTGACTGATGGAGTTTAACCCTATTACAGCTTGGCATAGTATGTGAAAAGTGCTGAAGGAATGATTACAGAATTCCTACACTTTTGACCAGAGAAGCTTTTATGCACAGCTTCTGGTATTTACAGTCTCAGAGATTAAGTGACTAGTGAGATCATCACATTATTCTTAAGAGCACACTCAATATTTATGAGGATCTTAGCTCCATGTAATAATGGCCATATTCACTGACTGTGATGACTTGGATGCTTTGGGGATGAAATTAATCAACATGCATGAAAGAGAATCTCAAAGTCAAACAGGAAAATCTGCACATAATAACAAAGATAGTTACTATCTGGCAAACCTACATCACAAGGAAGAAAAATACTATGATTAAACATAATAAGAAGACTTCACTTGAAATGTAAAATACTCTGGAACAAACAGTGCCAACTCACATAAGAACTGGCAAACAGGATGCTGCTGACTCTGCAATAAAGCCCATCACACAAGGAAAACATGATGTTAGAGAACTACTACTACAGAGGCCTTGTCATTGTGCCGCAGAGTGCTTTCTATCGCCTGCTTTTGAAATGCGTGAGTTTCAGTCCTAGCTTTCACTCACAGTACAGCACTTACTGAATTTTGAGCCAGTAACAGGTACCGACTGTCCAAGCAAAACATTGTTATCTTTTTGCAAATCGCACATGCATGAGCTGGTGGCACTGCTGTGTGCCCTACGTGCTGGGACATATTACTATCATAAATGTGAGCTCACAGGTAAAAAACTAAACAAAACAAAAGGCACTTTTTGCTCATAAACTCTTGAATATCCCTCCACTTCAGAGTTAGTGTTGAACCTTTCCTAAACCTTCAGTTATGTGTTGTACTACATAGTTTTAAACTTGACTTTCAACTTTCAAAAATCATTTGCATGTATGTCTCTTCAAAGAATGGTATTTGATTTGCAACTATGTGTTGTAATGAGAGGCTAATTAACACAAATATGGTTATTAGCAAGTTACAGACATTTACAGGACAAAAACAGCAGACCAAAGCCTATGGCGAATTGCGTCACAGGGACAGAGAACCTCAACTATGGACGAATACCAGCCAACGCTCTGCCACATTACCACAGGCAAATGGCCAACACTCTACAACTCTGTTTCCCCTTCTGTAGTGGGACAGTAAAACTTGTTTACTTTGCTGGGTACTTTTCCAGCTTAATTAAATCATTACCTTTAAATTAAAGGCACTACAGAAATGCCAGGAAGTAGCATCTGAATTAGAAGGTAGAGCTGACACCCTAATGAAGCAAGACTATTTTCATCGTCAACAGAAGGCATAGTAAAAGGTCATCCATGTCATAATTGTGAAACTACATTCCAAGCTTCCAAAAGTACGACGACCTTTCCCAAAACTTCATTAAGGAAGAAGTTATGTCCCAGCATCACCAGATGGCTGAAATGCTGTAGTTTCACAGATGATCTACAATGGTTTCATTATTGCTAATTTCCCCTTCACCTTACTGTTTGCTTTCCTAATAGCATCAAAATACCACGCTCTTGATAGAATGCTTTTTCCACAGGCAACTGTTTTCAGTATCATCAAAGACCTATTAAGAAAATTGCAGTGGATCATTTCCCTTCCAGTCAGTATTGGTCAGCACAGAGTTTTCAATCTTTTCTTTAGAAGAGTCACAGTAGAGGCACTCCCACTTTTTGTCTCAGACAGCTTCTCCCAAATATCATTATATTTTAACATTCTGCATACACAGTGGAAATTTCCAACACTGCATAAACATAAGAACACAAATGAAACATCCACTACTACTGCGCAGGCTTTTTATTTTTGAAGTATTGGAAGAAACTTATTCTTAAACCCTAAGAAGCAGGCCAGTCTTCAGTGGAGGCCCAGTTTCATTGTGTATTCTCAAAAGAACTGCTACTTCATGTCAGGTGTGAAGCTGTCTGTGTCCTGTATCTCAGACACTGCACTCACATTCTGTCATGGAACATCCCATCCTAAATTCATTTAGTTCATACTGGGAAGTCATTAAACAAAAACTAGATAAACAGGCGGCTACTTCCTTGTCTGCTGCCCCTGAAAAAAGATTACCCAAGAACAATTCATTATACACAATGTGTTGTACCCAGAGTGTAAACACCAAGAAATACCATATTTGCTGTTTACTTTTTAGCAATACAAAAGCATTGATTTTTACTTTTAAGAGCAAGATGTACCACAGGAGAGGTCAGCTTAGTTTTCTTCTATTACATAAGATCTCCTTGCCGTGACTGGATGCATATCACTTAGTTTCTGTGCAGGTATGTTAGAAAATAGTGGAAGATACCCAGGGAACTACATTTGCAAGAAAAAACTCCATATATGATCTTTTTTCCCATTGACTAAAAATATACTAAATTTATACTTGCATATACTTATTTTATATATATAATTATACACTAAATATATACTTGCTTTTTTATATACTTGTATTTGTGGCCAGGAAGACCAAAACGGTTGCAACAAAGTTTTCAAGTAAGACAGAAGATGTACTTGTAGTATTGTGCCCATAAACTGCTTGCTTATGTCTGTCTGTCAGGTGCCTACTAATCACTTTGGAGTCCACTGATCTACTTTTGACTAAATTTGACCACAGCAAGAAGTACCAAAGCTCCCAAAACTTTCACTTAAAAAAAAAATTGTTAGGTAGAGGCAAGACTTTTATAAGACAAGAAGTGAAAGGTTAATGACAAAGGTCAACTCTTACTTGACAGTCAGATAACCTGCAGGAGGGGTCACTCTGGATACACAAGTCCTCAGGAAAGAGTTTTCATTGGTACTGGAGCTCTATTGGGCTGGAACCAGAAATTAATTTCAGTTCTCACAGCAGTTCACTGGCCTTAGGTAAATCACAACTTCTGATGCTACTTCCCCTGCCATAAGGTGGCTGGTGTTGAACTTACTACATTGCTGCAACAATTCATATTTGAAAGGTACTTTGAGGATCTGAAGAGTTACATTCGCTAAAGTGCTAGCTTGCTTCATGTGCAAGTGCACATCACATAAGCACATGGTATACACTAAGACTCAAAAAGATTGCTTTTAGAGAAGACTTTATAATAATGTCAGTTTTGAGCTCAAAAAATATACCACTTTCGTTACCACAATCCTTCTATTAGACAAGATTTATATTATTCCCTGTTTTGGATTAGCACTTTATAAAACACCAGTTTCAAAAATAACTAACCTTTGACAGAAGACAAAAGGATAATACAAAATTTGATTCTGTCCTCAAAGAAAAGTCTGATGTCTGAGATCTTAAACCTTTCATATCAAGTTGAAAGCTAACAGGTAAGTTCCACAGGGGAGTTACTGAGCACTGCAAAACCAGAACTTATCCTAGAAATACTGGCAATCGTAGCATTGGGACTGGAGATACTACATCATAGTAGGCAGGCATTTTTATCCTTTGTTTGGTTAGGCACTTTTTATCCCTCCCAGAAATGAAGACGCTTCTCCCTTCCTTTACCAGAGCATCCCATGCCTTCTGTTCTTGCAAGCAGAAAAAAATCAGATGAGAAAGGTCTTGCTGAAAGTACTAGAGCAAATAGGTGGACAAGATAATGCTTAAAAAAAAAAAACCCAAAAACCCCCAAAAACCAAAAAGCAATCAAACCAAACCAAACCAAACCACCACCACTACCAAAAAACCCCATGCACCTTAAAAAATGGACAAAAACTGAGTGTGCAAGAGCAGAGGGGATAGCTTCTTGAAAAGGAAACTCTCTATGCATCAAAGGAAAATGGTGCTTTGTGGTCAAACTCTCTACTAGAGAGATTCCTATTTGAGGGTGAAGGAGTAATCTACAATTTCCTTCAGTAATAACATATCAACCTCGTATCCTCAAGCTTCCTCCTGTAACACACTGACTACCAACCCAGTACTCAATACTTCCCAAGACAGGCCTTTACATTTGCTGAAGGAGCAAGCCCTGTTTAAAAATAATAATTAAAAAGCCACAACAGTCAGCTAAATTTTCCTTCTAATCCTCCCCATCTCTCTACCCCAGACAAAACAAAGCTAACCTGGCCAATGTATTCTGACACCAGTGACTAGATTTATGCCTCTTGCTTCCTATACTGCCTTACAAACATGTATTATTTTAATGTAGTATAAACAAATACCTGATTTGTTTAACACCACACTGAGTCCTAGTGATTAAAATATGTATATGCATAGAGCAAAATTTATACATACACAAACCCCTTTACAAGCTCTGAAGATAAAATGATCAGTATTGCCAAACACAGAATATGTATTCTATTTTAATTACATTAGACAGTCAAATACCAACAATCCTACTTCATTTCTAATTAGAAAAAGTTCAGTAATCATCATCTTCCCTGCTGTTATTGCCTGACAAGAATAAATGAGGACTCCTCTCTAGGGACTATACAGCAAACACCCTAACACACATTTGTTTCAGAGCTGAGCTTCATAGTAGTAGTAATCACTGAGGCGCACAGTGCCTTTCATGCAGTATGGGTGGTAAAGTGCGTCCATCAGGGAGTGCAGGATTTTTAAATGTTTACCTCAAGAAAACAGAGGCTTTGCAAAGTGCAGTGCGGCTGCCTGGCTGCTCCTCCTGCACCAGGCAGCAGAAAGGAGCAGGCGGCTCTGCTGTCCCCACGCCCGAGTCCTGCGGAGAAGGGACCCTCCCAGGCAGAGGACAGAAGGGCAGCCCGGGTTTCCAGGCTAGGAGGGACTCCGCAGGAACAAAGCAAAGGTGATTTGCTTCAATGCAGTTTTCACCCACAGAAACAGAAGCGATGGCATTCCTCTATCTCCCCCATTTCGCAGCAGACAGTGTTTACCCAACAGCAGCTGCACCTGTCACCCACAGCATCTATACTGCCCACAGGATCAATAACGCTGCACTCGACAGCCCATATGATCACACAAAGTATCCTCCGCCTTTCCCAGTGCTACCCAATAACAGCCCTTCCTTTCCCCAAAAAACCCACCAAACATTTTCTCTGCCACCGAGGAGAGACAAACAAAGGACACCTTCTTTTATTTTCGATTAAATTCGGGCAAACTAGAGAACAATACTAGAGGGTCCGCACAATGGGCAC
>NW_010173203.1:1140-1684 GCF_000695765.1 Mesitornis unicolor | reverse complement strand
GGAGAGCTGATGTCCTGCAGACAAGACCCATTCCCAACCTTGAACCCCTCCCTGTGGCACTGGGGACTCATCTGAGCATCTGCTGGGGTGCAGAGCAGGATGGTGAAGAGCAGGGCCATGCTGAGCACTGCGAACTTCATCTTCCTCTGCGCTGTGGTGAAATCTGGGTGAAGCTGGAGAAGGTGAGGGACAGATTTATCCCTCCTAGGGCTCCTCCTTGCCCCCTCTCCAAAAACCCTCAGGGCAAAGCCAGGCTTGGCAGAGACACCAACCCTGGACACAAGCCCAGCCCTGGCTCAGAATCACCCCTGCCTTCGGCACTGATCCGGCATCAGTCCAGCTTCCTGCACGGGGCACTGCACTTGGAAAGAGCCCAGGGTATCTGGGGTTGGGGGCCAGGTGGTGGGGGCAGTGTGCTTCTGACAGCTGGACACCATATGCCGAGAACCAACCGCTCCACCACCAAACCATACTCCAACAGCCCGCCAAAGCCAGATCCCCCACCTCCCACTGCCCCTCACCTCCCAGCACTGCCATCGCCCAT
>NW_010173203.1:0-1052 GCF_000695765.1 Mesitornis unicolor | reverse complement strand
CTCTTGGGTAAACAGAGGTCTGGTATTTACCACTTCTTTTGGGCCACCTGTGACCCAAGGATTAGGGAACACTGGGAGGCTGCAGGACAAGTTGGGGGATGGGCAATGGGAACTCAGAGCTAATTGTGAGGAAAAAGCTTCCCTGGCCAGAGGAGGGATGTTTGTCCCCATAGCATCTCTGATCAGCTGTGTTTGCCTAGGGTCCATGGCACAATGAACCTGTTCAGCACGATCCACACTTCATGAGAGTGCCTGAACTGAGGGAGTCTGGGGAGGGTTAAAGCAGCCTGGACGCTTGGGTTTCCTCCAGGCAGAACCCACAGAGAAGGGCAGCGCTGGGGACTGGGGAGGAGCAGGTCTTATGGCACCCCAAGATCCTGGGGAGCAAGTTTGGCAGTGATAAGGGGTAAAGATTTTAAAATAAAAGAGATTTAGACTGGACTTGAGAAGGAACTCCCTCCCTGCCGCCATCCCTGGCTTTCCTACAATAGGGCAGGGGAAGGTTCATCTCCACATGGCAGAAGAGAGGGCTGGGATGATTGAGTAGGCTCCAACCCTATGTACGTGTGCAGGATGAACAGATGAGCCAAGCGTTTCCACCAAGGAAGGAATACATGAACTTCTCTTTTACTGTCCTTTCCCCATGTATAAAAAACAAAATACCTCACTGCAGGTCAAAGCCTAACGAGAACAACCACACAAAAACTTCATTTGGAAAAGAAAGGTGGTAAAAATGCCACTGTCTCACAGAACTGACTGCAGGAGAAACAGAGAAACTTCCAGAAGTGCTCAGAGGAGGCAGAGGGAGACAGCACCAGTAGGATCACCTACACTTTACACCATCCTGGCAAAGTCTCTTGTTTCTCTCTCTCAAAACAGCAAACCTGTGTCATTTTATTGTTTCAATTCACTACTGTCATAGCAACACGAGGATATCTTTTCAGATACCATTCCACCAGCAGATGGGATCTTCCTGAACAGCCCCTTCAATGTTAAGTGGCTGTCAAATGCCATCCCCTGATCTGCATTTATCTTCAAGGCAGCCCTGACCT
>NW_010173202.1:0-812 GCF_000695765.1 Mesitornis unicolor | reverse complement strand
GGTCCCAGTGACCCAAATAATCTCAACGATCTCAATGATCCCCCAAATCCCAGTGATTCAAATGATCCCAGTCATCCCAATAACTCCAATCCTTCCAGTCCCAATAATACCAATGACCCTAGTGACCCCAATTACCCCAATGATCCCAGTAATCAAAATGATCCCCATAACCCCAACGATTCCAGTGATCCCAATGACCCAAATAATCTCAACGATCCAGATTATCTCAATGATCCCAATAACCTCAACAGTCCCAATAATCCCAGCGATCCCAATAACCCCAGTGACCCCAATGACCTCAGTGACCCCAATGTCCCCAATGACCCCAATGACCTCAGTTACCCCAATGTCCCCGGTGTCCCCAGTGACCCCAATGTCCCCAATGACCCCAGTGACCCCAATGACCCCAGTGACCTCAGTGTCCCCAGTGACCCCAGTGACCCCAATGTCCCCAATGACCCCAGTGACCCCAAAGTCCCCAGTGACCTCAGTGACCCCAGTGTCCCCAGTGTCCCCATTGTCCCCAATGTCCTCGTCCCCAGGAACTGGGACACCCCTGTCCCCAATGTCCTTATCCAGGCCACCCCGGTCACCCATGGCCCCTGGGGTCACCACGGCTCTGTCCCCAATGTCCCCGTCCCCAAAAGCTGGGACAGCCCTGTCCCCAATGTCTCCTCCTCCTCCTCCTCCTCCTCCTCTCCCGCTCCCACCTCTGCAGCTGGAATTGCAATTTGAGGCCGGGAACGGGAGCGGGAGGAAGGCGCTGGGGGAGCCGGAGGAAGCCGGAGCCGGGGGCGGGGGGGAGCTGCGCT
>NW_010173201.1:341-1391 GCF_000695765.1 Mesitornis unicolor | reverse complement strand
CACAGCGCTGCCTTGGCTTCCTCCCATCCCGTCCCTGTACCTGTCTGTGCTCTGCCCACCTTGCACTGCCCCTGCCCAGGCTGGAAAAGGCTCTGGGTGAGCTGAGCAGGCTGTGGGGTGGTGGCACCTGAGAGGTCGCATGGGGGGTGTGGGGGGGTGTGTGTGTCCCTCCTCTGCTCCTCACCCTCATCCTGGGCAGGCGCCGGGTTCTTGATGAAGGTGGAGAACTTGTGGAAGATGTCGTTCCCGGCCATGCGGGACCAGGCTGGGGAACCTGCGGGACCGCGGGCACAGCTGAGGAAGGCAGCAGGGGCTCGTGTGTTGCCTGCCCACCCCCTCCTCAGCCCCTCTTTGGCCCCTCAGCCCCTTTCAGGGTGGCACTGACATGGGGGGGCCCAACTTGTCCTCCAGGAAATCCTCGATGGTGACGGTGTCGGTCATGGGCTCGCCGTTGTAGAGCAGAACGGGCAGCTGGGCGCCTGGCGCGAAGTCCTTCAGCACATCCAGTGCCCTGCGGAGGACATGAGGACAAAGTTTGTCGGTGTGAGGGTTATGGAGCATGGCCCAGGCTGCCCAGAGAGGTTGTGGAGTCTCCTTGTGTGGAGACACCCAAAGCCCTGGCCGTGTTCCTGTGTGACTGCTCTGGTGATCCTGCTCTGGCAGGGGCTGCACTGGGGGAGCTCCAGAGGGCCCTGACAGCCTCACCATGCTGTGGTTCTGTGTTTGTATGCACATGTGTGTCCTGGACAAAGGGATGAGGTGGTGTCCTTGACTGCTGTGCCCTGGAAAATGCCCTCAGGCAGCAGGATTGGGGGTACATCATGCTCCATGCGTCCCCCAGCACCCACCCTTCACCCCTTCCCACAACGTGGGACCAAGGTTGTCCCACCCTGACCATGGCCCTGGCCCCTGTTGGCAGGAGGACACCACTCACCTCTTGGTATCCACGGTGGTGAGGGTGAAGGGCACCCCCTTGAGCAGCAGCACCATGAAGAGCCGCTGGCAGAAGGGGCAGTGGCCCACGCTCTCCCCGTCCTCGCTTGCCTGTGG
>NW_010173201.1:0-261 GCF_000695765.1 Mesitornis unicolor | reverse complement strand
GAAGGGTGGCGGTGCCGCCACCGCACCCCGGGCTGAGCAGCAGTGCCAGCCCCAGCCCCCGCTGTGCCAGGCAGGGTGCCCAGCCCTGGGCCCCCGCCTGCTCCTGGGGCCTCCGCAGCCTGCGTGGCACAGTGGGCGCTGGCCCTGTCACCCCCCCAGGGGACCTGGGAGCCCCTGGGTGCTCCAGTGCTGCGGTGCCAAGGGGGCTGGGGCTTGGGGACAGCCCAGCAGGGTCTGTGCCAGAAGGCGCCGATGGCGACG
>NW_010173200.1:21534-22118 GCF_000695765.1 Mesitornis unicolor | reverse complement strand
GACGCATTTTTTTCCCTCAGCCCCGGTGGGGAGCCAGAACAGGTTGATTTGGGGTTCGCGGGGTTTAGACCCCCCTTGGCAAAGCCCATCCTCCATCCCATCCCTCTCCGGGAGCGTTGGAGGAAGCTGGGAGGGCTGCGCTTGGCTGGGGTTTGCTCTGAATGACCGAGCTCTCCCATTCAAGACCTCGCAATCTCGAAGCAGGCGAGAGGGGTTTTTTTTTCCCCTTCTCTTTTTTTTTTTCCCCTGTCTTGTCTATTATTCCCACCCCCCCCTTCCTTTTTTTCTTTGCTGCTCCACTGGGTTAGAAGCAAACCTCGGGGGCTGCGGAGAGAATTCGTTTTTTCACCATCGTCATCGTCGCTATTATTATTATTTTTTTAATCTCCCTCATTTTCCCATTTTGGATCTTAACCCTTTGATCTGTTTCCTTTAAAAGACTTGATTCCCAACTCCCGTCAGGGGGAGAGGGAGGAGAAATACAGGGGAGGAAAACCCCGAGCGAGTCCCTGCTCTCAGCTGTTAGCTGGGTTGGTGGGGGACAAAAGTCCCTTTAAAATATTGAATGTCAGTTGCAAACCTAA
>NW_010173200.1:20470-21515 GCF_000695765.1 Mesitornis unicolor | reverse complement strand
GGAGCGCTAAATTTAGGAGCTTTATATGGAACTTGGACTCTGCTGCTGGATTTTGTATGGATTTTTTTCAACCTTTGGTAAGTTTCGATTCACCTTCTGGGGTAAAAAGAATGAAATGGCTTTTAGGGGTGGTTAAGACTTTGGGCTGTAAATCCTACAATGTCACGGTGGGGTTTTTTAACCGTTTGCGTAGCTTTTTTAACGAAGCGACGGGGACGTTGCGTTTTCTCCTGGAGATTCCTGGAGTGCTGCTCTGTGGTTATATTTTATCCCCGATTTTAAAATCTGCTGCGGTTTTTTATTTACTGCAATGAAATGGCTTTTAGGGGTGGTTAAGACTTTGGGCTGTAAATCCTACAATGTCACGGTGGGGTTTTTTAACCGTTTGCGTAGCTTTTTTAACGAAGCGACGGGGACGTTGCGTTTTCTCCTGGAGATTCCTGGAGTGCTGCTCTGTGGTTATATTTTATCCCCGATTTTAAAATCTGCTGCGGTTTTTTATTTACTGCGCGTGCTGTGGGGCGGGGGCGAGCCCAGCCGTTCACCCCCAGGCTTCCCGTTGCAGGGAGGACAGACCCCGGCGTCCACCCCTAGACCTCACTGAGCGACCGAAGTGGGTGGGGGGGAAACGTGGCCAGAGGCTGCCGGCAGAGATGGCCGAGAATTGGAAGAACTGCTTCGAAGAGGAGCTCATCTGCCCCATTTGCCTGCATGTCTTCGTGGAGCCGGTCCAGCTGCCCTGCAAGCACAACTTCTGCCGGGGCTGCATCGGGGAGGCGTGGGCCAAGGAGTCGGGCTTGGTGCGGTGCCCGGAGTGCAACCAGGCCTACAACCAGAAGCCCAACCTGGAGAAGAACCTGAAGCTCACCAACATTGTGGAGAAGTTCAACTCCCTCAACCTGGAGAAGCCCCCCTCTGTCTTGCACTGCGTCTTTTGCCGCCGGGGCCCGCCGCTGCCGGCCCAGAAGATATGTTTGAGGTGCGAGGCCCCGTGTTGCCAGTCCCATGTCCAGACACACCTGCAGCAACCTTCCACGGCTCCGCG
>NW_010173200.1:18245-20382 GCF_000695765.1 Mesitornis unicolor | reverse complement strand
GCCAGTTCTGCTGCTACTACAGCGGGGCCCACCAGGGACACTCGGTCTGCGACGTGGAGATCCGCCGCAATGAGATCAGGGTAAGTTGGACCTTCGTGGAGGCCTTCGTGGGTTCGTCCAGCCCAGGGGGGCTGCCCCTCTCCCTGGCCGCCCTCTCTCCTGCCATGTTCGTTCCCCAAAGACCTGTGTTTGTGTAGGGCCTTTACAAAATCCACCCCGATGCTGCTCCTCCTCCGCTTGGTCCCCCTGTGGCGGACATGTTAGGTGGCCGCCCAGCAGGGACGGAGGCTGTGGGTGCCAGGGGGCTCCCCAGGGAAGGGGTTTGTGCCACGAGGCCTTTGGAGCCATTCAGCCCTAGGACCTGTGGCCACTCAGGTCTGGGTTGCGCAGGGAAGGGTTGAAGTCCTGGGCCGGGGGGTTTCAGAGGGTTTGTCTCCCCAGTTCCTGTTGGGGTATGCAGCCATTTGGGGGAAGGCGGAGAAGCCACCTGCGTCCGAGGTGGAGTTGCCCTGAAATTGGGCTCCTGGGGGGGGACAAAGCGGCCGCAGATGCAGACCCTGTCCGTTGTAAGGCCTGTGAATGTCAAACTGCCGGCTCTTTCCACCGCCTCCCACCGCCATCCCCTTCCTCCCGGAGCTGGGAGAGCTTCGTGTCGGAGACCCACTGCTTCTCGCTGGCAGGCATTCGTGCTTGGGGTTTGGCCAGATAATGGGGTGTTAATTAGGGGGTACAGGGCTCTCCCTCCCCCACTAAAGGAGCACAGGGCATAGCGCTGGTTTCGAGGGAAAGCGAGTCGGTATTTTGCTTGCGGCCAGACCATCTGGCAGGAGCTTTCACCCCTGGCTCCCCAGCCCGAAGTTCGTGGTGGGCATTTAATGGCCCCGTGGGCAGCCCTGCCGTGACCCCACCGCCACCTTCCCCCCTCCCAGGGCTGCCCCTCTGCTCCCCCTCCGACCCTTCGCAAGAGGCCTGGCGCTTGTCTGCCGAATAAATATTTAACAATGAATTGAATGGTGATTACTGTAAAATGGGGATGATTTCCTGTGTATTTTAATGTTGCCAAAATGAGTCACCATTTAGCAATTAAAGAAAAAAAAAAGAAATCATAAATAAAAATTGCAGTATAATTACTTTCCAATTGGATGGCCAGGCCTGGGAGGGAGGGGCGGCTCTGTACAGAGAGGAGCTAGCCTGAGCTCACAGGAAGGTTATTTTCCTCTCCAGGTTTTTTGGGGGAAAACCAGAGACCTCCACGGAGGTGCCAGCAGCTTCGCCACATGCGCTCGAAGGGGAAAGACCCAGCCAGGCTTTTGGAGAAATGCTTTTCTGCTTCTATTTATAGGAGTCATTTTGGTCTCCCTCTGCCAGGGTGGGGAGCCACCCCGAGAGGGCTGCATGGGACTGGGACGGGGCTCGTGTGTGCCTTTCCCGGGAGCCTCAGCCAGGGACCAGAACTATTTTTCCAGGTCCTTTTCCAGGACACTTTGATCTCATCTATTCCCGCTCTTGCTGCGTGGGTTTTTTTGTTGTTGCTGCTGTTGTTATGGCTGGATGTTCACCGCTCCTTGCGGATGCATGCTGCTAATGGCCTGGCGGAAAGCTGCCACTGGCTAAGCTGGCGTTTGGCCGGGCGGAAACCTGCCACTGGCTAGGCTGGATTTTGGCCCTGGCTTGAAATTTTAGGACATATGTCCAGACACCGAATGTGTCAAACAGCTGTATCGTAGAGCCGCAGACTCTTTTTGTGACCTTGGCCAAATCCCTCGGTACCTCCATCGCCGCGTTATCTTAATTTCCTTTCTCTGCCGTGATAAGCTTGTCTCTTCCCCGCTGGGCGCGTGGCTCGGTTGGGTGCTCGGAGGCCAGGGCACTGGAGGACAGCCCAAAGCTGGGGGACGGCGTGCCTGAAGGATCCCCCCTGCAGTTGAAGCAGCTCCTCCATGAACCAGCTGGAGTAGGGAAGAGCCCCAGAAAAAGCGCCCGGCAGGTTGCCAGCCCTCACTGCGTGGCCTCGCGCGGGGCTCTGGCTGAAAGCCGCCCGTCGCCAGCCGGCAAGGAAGGCAACCGTGTTGGCTCCTAAATTAGGGTGCATGTGCTCAGCCGCTGGCGGCCTCCCGCCCGTGGGAGGCCGGGCCGG
>NW_010173200.1:11736-18162 GCF_000695765.1 Mesitornis unicolor | reverse complement strand
GGTGTGGGAGGTCGGGGGGAGGCCCTGTCATGAGAAGTTTGTTCCATGTGGGGCTTGCATTCGGGAAGCCGTTAATTGAGAAATGAGTCAAAGTTTGGAGGCTCAGAGCCCTGTCCTTGGTGCGAGTGTGGGGCGGGTGTGACATCGACCCAGCGGGGTGGGGATGGCCCCGAAAGCCCAGAGGAGGGACAGTAGCCTGCAAACCTTCTCCCCGTAAACCCACCTTTTTTAGCATTTATTACTCTGGCTTTCCTGCTGGCCCACTGTGGAGGGCATCTTACCCCTGGTTACAGTCCAGTTTGAAGGAGAAATGGGGCTCAAAAATCCTTGGGGACAGCTGGGGCAAGAGAGCTTGTGCTGGGTGAGAGAGGCCGGGATGTCTGCAGGAGGAAAGGGGGTGTCGGGGGGGGGCTTGCTTGAAGCATGGTGGGTTTGGGGTAAGGGAACCGCTCAGCATTAGGTGCTACACAAACCCGCAGAGCCCTGGCTCAGAATTGGCTGAACTCTACAGTGCAACTGTAATACAAACAGTAAATAAAATATGTGGTTAATCTTTCTTTCGTGGGCGTATAAAGCGCTTACCTCCCCTTCCCCCCATGAGATGTTTTCTCCTTTGTTTCCTGTTTTTGTAGCGCTTAAAGAGGAGAGGAAAAAAAGCCAACAACCCACCGTGGGTTTTTTTTGTTTCTTGTCGTTTTGCTTGTGTCGAGGTCTCAAAATGAAACATTTCTTCTCCCATCTTTGCCTTTGCTGCCCCGGCCACGTGCTTCCTGCCCGCGTGGGGGAACCTGCTCCCAGGGTTGAGAAAGAAAGTTGCACCAGCATTAGGTTGATGTGTTGTGTATTTTTTTTCTATTCAAAAAGGGGAAAATTACATTGCTGGGATTGGAGCACAGGTCAGAAGGCAGCAGCCAAAGAAAGGGACTTGCTTGTGGGGTATTACCATGTTTGCCCCATCCTTGTGTGCGATGCAGTTGGTTGAGGCCAGGTAGATCAGAGCTTGCTTGGGGATGTCCCAGCTGCCTGTCCTCAGCTGGAGGTGCCACCAGTGGGGAGGAGCTTGGATGGAGACTCTGCTCCTGCATCCGCTTTGTTTTGGGGGATGAAGCTGGATTCCCCTCTGACCTAGCTTGTAGTGCATTTTTGGGAAATTGGGAGAAAATCCCTCCACTTTCTGAAGATTTTCAGTGGTTTTGAACACTTAAGAGGGAGGAAGCACGTTGTGGTGCTGAAACCTGTGGGAAAACATTAGGGATCCTCCTGCAGGCATGTAGGAGCAGGGCCCATTTGGCAAATCCAGGGCGACAGACAGGGCCTGGGCTGCTGGGCCCATCTGCTCCTCGGTGGGTTTGGGCATTCTTTCCTCGCTTCCCCCCAGATAAGCCCAGCTTGGGGACTTTCTGAAGTGTGGGATGGAGGAGAGGTTGAGCATTCAATGGGAGCACAGGAAGAGATGAGTCCCAGGTCTGTACCTGGAGCTCTGGACCTTTGCCAGCCCCAGTGCAGAGGTGGCCTGCACGCTTACCCTACCTGCCCCAGCTGATTGCTGCTGCGGTTCAAAAGCTCTCTAGGTCTCTAGAGGGAAAATGCCACCAGGTTTTTCTTTGCTAGGTGGCCCTGACACCAGAGATACTTCCCCGTTTGAAACAAGTCCTGTATTGCATCCCTGTGCTGCCATCCGTGCTGGGGATGTTTCGCTGGGACCTAGGGAGCCCAGTGCTGGGAGGGCTGGGGTCGGCTCCGCTGCCAGGCTCCTGGTGTGAGCTGCTGTAGGCTGTTTTACTCTGAAACAGGTTTGGTAACTTGTGATGGGCTGGATTTTTGCAGGCTTACTTATTTTCCAGATGACTTGGTTATGAGGAGCGTGGCACGCAGCTCACCGGAGGCATTGTGAGCGCAAGTGCCCGAGTGCTCCAGCGTTAATTTGGCTCTCGTGACAGTGGATGGTGTGGGCGGCTGCCTGGCAGGCGTTCCCCACAGCGCTCTGGGAACGTGCTGGGTCCCCAGACGACTTTGGCAGTAGGTCCTGTGAAGGTGGAGACGTGCAGGCTCTCCCTGCGCCCTCCACTATTGCTCCAGAGCTGAACCACCAGCCCCTTCCTCCTAACACAGGTCTCTCCCTCCCCCAGCTTTGCCCATGGCCTGGTTCCTGCCCAGCGGCCTCAGGAGTCCAGCGCCAGGCTCCTAAATGTGACTGATCATTGAGCCCTGGGATGCTGTCAGTTGGTCCAGCTGCCATGATGAGTAATGACTTCTCGGGCCTTGGGCACTCGCAGAAATCCCAGCACCCACCTATCCTCGCTTTCCAGCTCCGTGCCGCTCGCCGCCATCGATCTGTCAGGCTCTGCTGCGCCGTGCTGTCAGGGGCAGCAGGGGATTTCGCTTTAGCCTGTGCTGCCCTGGAGAGCCACCCTGCTGCACACCCATCTGGGTTTGCTGGCCGAGTGGCTGTGAGCGTCTTGGCAGCCCCAGACCTTTGTCTGAACTGGGACAGTCTCCTGCCCCCCTGGGGTCTGGATTAAGGGCCTTTCCCCGCTGCTTTCCAGCTAAGCTTGAGTGTTTTCCTCGGCCTTAGCCCATCAGGTCGCTTGCTCTAGACCTGCAGCTGCAAGTCTATCAGTGTAGTCGATCTGAGAAGTGACAGCAGAGATGGAAGATGCGGGGACACAGCCTGGTGGGTTTGGGTGGGAGGGAGGCAGCTTGTATGGAGGGGACAGCTTTCGTAAAGGAGTAGGACAGGGGCTGCAGGGCAGAATGCTTTCTTTCCATGGGGGAATACACTACGTGTACAGGCACCGGGAAGAGCGAGGTGGAAGGAGAAGAGACTCATCTGAGGGCCTTGAGCTGCTTTGCCAGGAGCAGCAACAAATGATAGCCCAGACTTACACCTGTGGTATATAGGGGTTGGCTGCACCTTGCAGGAGGGGCTGTCCAGGCACAGTCTTGCCCACACGTGCCAGGCAGCCCTGGCCAGAAAGCTTTCCACGCTGAGCCCCCCTTTGGCTTTGAATGAGTCCCTGAGATGGGGTGTTCTGGTGTGGTCTCTGAACCAGTGGATATAAACCCAGCTTTGGCTCATGGTGAGGGCGTAATCAACTCAGCCCAGACCCTCATTTAGTCTGAATCCAACCTGGGGTATTTATGTAAGTGTCAGGTGGCTGCTGGCATGGAGGTGTTGGAGCATGCAGCTCTCCTCAGGCCTGCCAGCAGGATGGAGAGGCAGAAGTAGGAAAGACGTGGGCTGCAGCGTGACACCCTGGACTTTCCTCCACCCCTCAGCTTCATGCGTCGCACATGGGAGCCTCACACGTGTGAGTCCCAGCACCGTCCTTCCCTTCTCCTCCCTTCCCCTTGCTCCTGCAAAGCAGCGTCCTTGAGCTCTCCGGTGTGTTCACCCGAGCCTGGTCCTGCCTGAGGGGGGTCCACAGCCTCTCTGCTGCTCTGGTCTTTGCCTCTGGAGCCCAGGAGTTGCCTCTGCCCTCATCTGGGGGGAGCAGAAGGGGGGGCTGGTGAAGGGAGTGGGAGGAGGAGGAAGATTTCCATGTCTCACAAAGGGCACAAGCGATCAGATTCATGCAACTGCCCAAGAATAAAGAGGCTCTTACAGTGCTGGCTGCCCTGACCTCTCTCCTCTCTGCTCCAGAGGACAGCGTGTGACCACACAGGGATTTCTTAGCTGTGCTTTGGAGGGAGGCAGCGCGTTTTCTATCCCCAGATCTGTGCAGCTTGCCTTGCAGCATATTGGCCTATTTTTTGCTTGTTACCTATCTGTTTACAGAAATCTTGGTATGCAGTGGTAATTTTTTTTCTTCTCTTTAATTTCATGTCATTGTTTTGGGGTTTTGTTTTGTTTTGTTTTGTTTTTTCAATCTGACACTGAAATGGGGCTGAGAGCAGCAGTGCTTCCAGAGCCGGGACAAAAGTAACCAGGAAACACAGGGCAAGAGAGGAGGGATCGACACCGAAACAATGAAATAGCCAAGCAAGGAAAGACTGAATGCTCAATAGCACAAGCCTTTGCAGAAATGCCTGGCTAGTGCAGCATTTTATAATCAGCTTCTGTGCTGGGCTGGCCTGTAACAGTAGTGTGATGGGGGAGGAATGCTTTGAATTAGCTGGATGCCAGAATTAATTCTGTCAGAATTCAAATGTACGTGTATGTACGGATTTATAAATAAACACTTGGAGCCGGATTCTGCTTTGCCACACAGGCTTGGGGGCAGAATCTGGTCTGGCCTGGCTTTTTTTTGTCTTTTAAAAAATAAAATGCTATGGATCTGGGCTAGATTTCTGGTGACTTTGTCAACTTCCTGCGTTTATCAGGTCAGGGGGTGCTGGTTTGGTTGGAGTAAGGGGGATGGTGTGGAGGAGTCCAGCTGCTGAGCCTGCTTGTGGTGGTATCCAGTTTTCTGTGCTGAACCTCCGTTTGCTGGTAGAGAGGACAGGGCTGATGCTGGGGGGACCAGGTGTGGGGTGCGCAGGACCAAGGAGGGGTGACCCCCCCCTTCCCTCTGCTCCACAGAAGAAGGATGGATAGAGGCAGCCACCCTTGCTGTACCCAGGAGGACGACAGCCGGCATGCTTGGGAAGGGGAGGAGGAGATGCCTGGTCCCGTGCTGCGAGGGAGGGATGGTTATTTACAGGCGTGAGACTGGATGCACGCGAGAGCTTTTACATATGTCCCCCAGATGAACTTGCTGAAGAGGTTCCCGGTCCCAGATCTTTCTGATAAGGACAGCTTTGGCCTGTTCTGGCCAGGGGATCGCGGCTGCCCCCGTTCTGTCTTGTGGTTCGGTTCTGATGGTAACTTGAGCAAAATTCCCGGTGCAGAGCAGTGCCCTGCCACGCTGCAGTGCCACTGTCTATGTAACACACGCTCGAGGTTGTCTGTTTGCTGGGACGATGTACCAGAACTGTTAAAAAAAGAATTAAAGATTAGTCAATTTAATGTCTCTGATTCTTCTCTTGCCCCTGCTTGTCCTTTCTCAATCCCTTGGTGTGCGGATGCTCGGGGGGGCTGTCACCAGCGCAAAGAGCCAGGCATGGATGGCTCCAGATGAGGCAGTTGGCAGGAACTGAGGTTCCGGATGGCTGTGTCTCTCTGAAATCTGAGTAAACGTTGTCGGATCAGCCAACTGTACTGTCCGCTGATCCGCCCTCCCCTCCCTTCTTCCTGTGTGGGATCCCCTGTTTGCTCCACATCACCCTTTCTCCCCTCCCTGCCTGGGTGACCTGGGACCTTCATCCTAGAGCTGGAGCCTTGGAGAAAGGGAAGGAAAATCCCCCGTATCCTAATGGAGGCAGTGTTTTCCCTCGCTGTACGGCAGCTTAACGCAAGCCCTCATTTGAGCCGGTTATTGTGTGGCTTTAAAACCCCGTCCCCTGGAAACCGGCCTCCCACCCCCTTCCCTCCCAGTCGATCCCGGTCGGTGGAGCCGAGCTCCGGGCTTTGGTGCTGGGCCACACGCAGACACAGATCGATGGCGCTGGGGGGCGGGTTGATATTTCTGTGGCGATGGGTTTTACTGCTGGTTGCGGTTGTTGTTGGAAAGTCGGGGGGGGTTGGTGTGCGCCGTGACGGGCTTGTGCGTGTGGCAGGGGGGGAGAGGGGAATGCGACCGCGTCCTTCTGCTCGTTATCCCCTTGCTGGGGGGCGGGGGGCGGGCGGCACCCCTCATCCAGATCTGCGCGGAGCGGCTGGCTGCGTGGTGGGAGCTGGGTTTCGCTGCAGGGGAACTCCTCTGCGCTCAGACAAAGGGCGGGGGGTGCCGGTGCCTCCCTTTGTTCTCCTGTCCTGGTGCACCCGCACTGACGGCAAAAAGCCCCTTGCAGCACGCCTCCAAAACGGATGGAGCGGAATAAATGTGCCGTGAGGTCTCTGTCCCCCTCGCAGACCCTTTGGAGATGGCGGGGGGAGGTCTGCACCCCCTTCCCTTGGGTATTGTGGTAGGCCCCTAAGGGATGGGGGTAGCCGGATCTGGGAGGGAATTACTGCGTCTCTCCTGTCCCAGCTGCACCATTGTGGCTGAGCCCTGTTTGGGTCAGAGGTGGTCTGGTTGTCAGGGATGGGATCTGCCCTCCTCAAGGGAATGAGAGCACATTTGGGGGTTATTTTCCTGCCTTTGCCTGCGGGCATCCGGCATGACAGGGCATCCAGGCAGGGGACTGGAAGTAACGCCTTGAGAGTCATATGAAGACCACCCCTTGCCAAAAGCATCTCCCAAGGGTGTGAGCCCAGTGGATAAAACCCCGGCCTGTTCTCCAGCCGAGGGTTTTGTAGCGTTTTGCTTACAATAGGGGAGAAAAAGGTCAATTTAATCTCTGCGTCAACCTAAAATCTCGTTAAAGGAGTCTGTGCTACCCTAAAGTAGAGATAAGCGGAGGTGAGGAGACCTACCAGGGAGTTGGGAAGTCCGTGACAGTGTA
>NW_010173200.1:0-11720 GCF_000695765.1 Mesitornis unicolor | reverse complement strand
GATCCTGGAGACCTGGGCTGCTGCTGCTGCTGGTACCTTGCTGAACATGGACCCTGCTGGCTGCCCATACCGGTGCTTCCTGCCTTGGTCCTTCCCAAGGTTGGCTTCTGGCTACTGTTAGCATCTATGACTGCACATGGTACTAATCTGCATTTATCCAAGTGTTTATCCAAGTGTTTTTGCTGCAGTCTGATAAACAACACCGAGGTGACGAGCAAAAGCTAAACCTTCCTCTCTGTTAAAACTGCCCACTGGAGCCTTCCTTGGGAAATGTTCCTCCTTCCTGAAATGTAAGGCCTGGCTTTGCAGCCGAGGGACAGGAGGCATCTGAGAAGCCAGCCTTCACATGCACACTGCCTCCGGTAACTGTAGACACGAACGTTTGAGGAAAACCTTGTGCTTCCCAAAAGGTGGAGGCTGGGAATGTCTCAGCCAGGGTGAGGATGGAGCGAACCAGGCGAGTGGGAACCCATGGGCGGTGATCACAGGTATGGCCTGTCCATGGGGTGGTGATCCCAGGCATCCCGAACCCCAGTCGTGATGATTGCTTTGCATCCATGGAGCTTGTCTCTTGTTCTGCCCAGTGTTAACATTTTGAAGCAGAAATTTCTGCGTTTTCAAGCAGAAATTGCAGGCTGGGCTCATCGCACAGCTGTGCTAGCCAGCAGGTAGACAGGAGTCACCACAGAGCCGAGGTAGCCACCAGGTTTCTTTGTGGGTGCAAGCTCACGAGGGGATGAGGAGCTGCTGGTTTTGGTCCTTCTGCTCTAGAAAATGGCAGTTTTCATGGCTAGAAATGGCTTCTCTGGTTGTGCCCTGCTCACTGGCGCTGCCCTCCAGACCCCGTGCGGTTCTCAGCACATCTCATAACCTTCATGACTTCACCGCATCCTCTTTATAAAAGAGGATAATGAAACTGAGAGGGAGAAGCAGTTGGCACAGGAGGCACCTTGGACTGTTGGGCTTGACAAAGCACTGCTGGTCTGCTGGAGACCTGAGGAGGTGGGTTTTTGAGTCAGGAGATGAAGTGCCAGGTTTGGCTTCCTCGGGGCTGCTGTAGTGTGCGGCAAGCCCTGCTGAGCAGCAGCATCATGGTGACAGAGCTGCAGCGAGCGAGTCTGCAGGCTTTGCTGGGCTCCCAAGCACAGGCTACACCCCACTCTGCAGTGCTCACATGGGGAGAGGGCGTCTGGCAAAAGCTGCCTTGTTTGAGGGTGGAAACTGAGCTTCGGATATGGCTGACGTGGATCAGTGGGGTTGGAGTTTAGCAGAGCGATGCCCCCAGCTCCCTGGGAGGATGGGGCCAGCAAGGGTCTTTGCTGTTGGGCTCCCACCACCAAGTCAAACCTGGAAGATAAATGATACTTCAGAGGCCTGAGATCAATAATGTCAAAGGCTGGCCCATAATGGGGCGAGATTAGAAACCAATGATGGGCCTCGTCCTATGAGCAGAAGGCAGCGTGTTGAAGGGGAGTGGTGGGGCTTGCTCCTTTGCTGTTAATGCCTGGCGGTGCAAATCCAAAGCCCACCTTCCTGGGCTGCCCCCTGCAACATCAGTGATTCCCCCACCTCAGTTAACATAGACCAGGTCCTGCAGGTCCCCTGCACCCACCCCTCTTCACCAGTTCCTGCTCAGCTGGTCCAGAGCACCCTGGTCCCTGGGAGAGCAGTTGGGGTGAAGACAAAAGCAATGCAGCCTGGTGCTGGCTGCCAGCCGCTTTCGCTGCAGGGGGATGAGGGAGGCAGAGGAGGGGACATCACTTCGATGCTGTGGGTACCATGATGTGCTTCTTGTGAAGATGTTTGACTTTGGGGAGAGGAGTCTGGGAAATGAGGGCTGCAGGGGACTCCTGACTTTTTTCTGAATATGTTGGTTTTACCTGTATTTATCAATTAACCGGTGCCACGAGCATTAGCCACCCATAGGCAGGAGAAAGGCAGGTGGGGTGAGCGGTTGTGCCCATTTTGGGGGTGCTGGCATTTGAGGTTGCCACAGAGGTGGCTTTTCTCCTGGGTGGGTGCTGGGCAGGGGGCTGTGCCCCCATGCTTGGCTGGGTGTGCTCCCCCCAGTCAGCAGCAGCCACTGTCTGGCTGAGGTGGAGAAGGTGGAACTGATTTATTTGCAGGAGCAAATTAAAATAAGTCACTTATTCCTGTGCATCCATAAAGGAGTGAACCTCCCCATCTTTCTCCTTCAGGTCGCAGCTCCCCGGGGCAGGGCCACGCTGGGGCTCCTGTGAAGGGTGCTGGGAAGTGGGATGTCGCCTCTCTTTCCCGAGTGCAAGGACGATTAAAGGAGAAGGGGCTGTGCTGCCTCCTGCCCCTGCCTCTCTGTATGCGAGCAGGGAGCTGGAGGTGCCGGTTGCCTTTGCCCCGGGCTCCTCTTCCCCTTCCTCCCCGCTCCCCCACCCCTTCCCCGCCAGGAAGCCTGGCCTTTGTGTGAAGTGATGCCTCCTGACATCAGCCGGGCTCCACGGTTTCCTCCGCGGTGGGGAGGGTGAGTGGGCGAGGAGAGGGGTACCACACTCCCCAAGGGGCAAAATACAATCCTGGCCTCTCCGGAGCGCAGTGGCGGGGGGGGCTGTGTGCCCAGCCAGGGAGGTAGTTGTCCCCAGCCCTACCAGCATGATGGTTCGGCGGAGCTTTGCCTGCCTGTGCTGCTCTGCCTGAAAACACCGTGCCAATGTGTTGTGTCTTGCTGCCTTTGACTGTGGTTGGTTCAGTGGCATTTTTATTGGACCCTTGTAGGGATGTGGTGTTGGGCTCTGTGTAGGTGAAGCGTGGGCAGTTCTGGCTGCAGGGGTCTTCCTCCAGAATCAGTGGCCCAGTGCCACAGAGCAGAAGCGGAGGGGCTCACAGCACAGCAAGAGCAGGGCTGACATCTCCTGTGGGTCCTGAGCTCTGGGAGCACCTCGCTGTCTGTGCAGAGCAGTTTCGCCAGGAGCAGGGCGCAGCTGGGCTGCGAGGGGAGTTGCGGGGTGTGGGCCCTTGGCTGCTCCTTGGAAAGGGGCTAGTGCCACACATGGGAATTGGCCAGGCGCCTGCCAAGGAGAAGCTGCGGCTGACGCCTTGCTGGGAGCTTGGGGGCCTCGCATCTCTTGAATTCAAGCCGTGTTTGCTGGGGGATGGTGTTTTGCAGCTGGCTGCTGTGGACTACAGGTCCCAGCATGCTCCCTCGCGTGTCGCCCGGGTGCTGAGCTCTGACAGGAGTCTGGTACCACGGGGACCGTGGTCTTAGTGCTCGCTGCTCCGGGGTTTTGCTGCCACAGAAGAGGGCTCTGGTTCAGTGTTGCTGGGCAGAGCCAGGCTGCCAGACACCGCGCTGGGCTCTGCCTCCTGCTTTCTTATCCTCCCGCCACCCACTCGTTCAATGAAAGCCCAGGTTGGCGTTTTTATGTCACCAGGCTGGGGAGGGGATCTGGTCCTATTCTTACTCATTTGCAACGTAAATATTTTGGTCCCGAGTACGTTGCTGGGAGCTGGGTGTCACGTTGAGGAGCGTGATTCATTCATGCTGTTGCTGCTCGGAGCACAATGAGGCAGCCTTGGGACTGGTCCCAAAGATTTCCTGTGATCGCGGCTGGTGGGGAATTTGGGACGTCACGTTTGACAGAGCCCTCTTCGTGCAGTTCCTGCGAGCCAGAAGCACTCACTGCACCATGCCCGGTGTGTTCAGACCTTGCCACTTGCAAAATGCAGTGATTGCAGGGGGCTTGCATTTCCAAAGGGAGAAAGAGCGGAGAGTGCTGCTGGCGTGTGGGAAAGGTTGCAGGGTATAGGGCTTTGTGCCTGCTCCCAGCCAGCCCAACAAGTAAAGATACAAAGCAATGTGAGTTCAAAACCTGCTGCACGTTGAGGCTCGGCGGGGGCCCCAGCAGAGCTTCCCCAGCGGGGCCAGCGCTGCACAAGCATCCCTGTGTGCTTCAGAGGACACAGGGCAGTCGGAGGCAGGATGCTGGGTGATGGGCAGGAACATTGGCAGGTGCCTCTCCATCCTTTGCTTCCACCACCGATGCTTTCCTTCCAGAAGGGACCTTTGCACCCCATTTAGGGTCACCAGCACAGGAGAGGAGGCACCGCTGCACCCTTCCTCCCCCTGTGCGTCACTTTGTCCTCCCCACGCCGCTAAGAGCCAGGTGTGGGCTGTGCAGCGCCCAGATTCGTTCTGGCATCCTTCGTTAGTTGGTGTTTGTTCATGCTGCATTTTTCTTTTTGCTGGCTTGTTTGGACACGCACTGGTACATTCACGGCACTCAGGCAGTAACATGAGTCTCTTCCCCATTAGGAAAGGGGCCAGGATTTGGGGGGGCCAGGAGGGTGGCTTAAGCAGTAGTTTCTGAGATATTTCCTTCTGCCGCCACACCCTGCGTGAAAGAGCAGTATCCGAGGCTTGAGCTGCTATCGCAGGGCTCCGAACGGCTCTCTTTTAATATAGATTGGTATCGTTTTGCATTTTAAAGTAAAAACACGCTGCAAGCTGCAGACAGCTGTCGGTTGGCAGCTTTGTTTGAACATCTGGTATTGCTGGGCTGCTGTTCAGCACGGTCTAACTATGGGATTCATAAAGATTATAATCCAGGCTTTCAGATTCTCAACAGCCGCCTTGCGAAAAAACGGGGGAGAGACAGAAAACCCAGCGGGGAGGCGGCTGAGGGGCCCTCGGGGCTCAGCAGCTCATGGTCGGTCCCCTCTTGGGTGCAGAGTGGTGGATGTCACCTTGGCTGCCCGCAGGTGCTCCCAGGCTGCTTCCAGCGTGTGAAATTCTGGGTGCTGGGGAGCTGTAGAAGTGCAAAGTACTCTTTCTTCTTCTTCTTCTTCCCTTTTTCCCCTTCTTTTTATTTTTTCCAGCTTGTGCGCTGAATCCAGCTGAGTCTCGTAGTGCTCGGGGTGGTGCTTGGCGCTGGCGAGCTGAAGCAGCAGATTCTGCTGTGGCTTTGGGTCGAAGTTTGTAACAGTTGTCTGCAGCTGTAGGACTCGGTTTCTTTTTCTTTAAAGTGATGGAGGAGCTGAGGCTTGGAGTAAACACCTCAGCGTGTCAAAACCGCGTTTCCAAGAGAAATTGAGTCCTCTTTTCTTGAAGCAACCAAATTTTGGTTGCGATAGCCACCTCTGTAAGCCCCATCCATCCCTCTGCACTTTCCTTGGCACCATTGAGAATTAAGCGGCCTCTAAGCCCCTAACGGGTTTTATAAATCTTGTTAGTTGATCTGCATTTTTGCAGAGCTCTTTGAATCCAGCCTATTGGCACATAAGTCACCTTGACTTTCCGCGAGGCTTTGACTCCCAGCTCACTTTCAGGCTCCATTTGTCAGTTGGAGGTGCACACAAAATGTCCCTCCTTATCTTTATTAGAAAAAAAAAACAACCAATACAACTGCCTGGAGAAATCTCGCTGTGCTCTAGTTGGTGCGAGCCTGTAATAGAGGTGCATATAAACCTGTTCCGCCCTTGTTTGTGTTGATTTAACTTACCAGTACACATTAGAATAGCTTTGAGCAGTTGGAAGTTTAACTAGATCGGTTGGGAGGAAAAAACAGAATAAAATCATGGCCTTTAAATCAAAGCAGGATTTTCTTTCTAGCACTGCCTGAGGCTGGAGAGGGGCTTTGTGCCACCTGTGCAGCCAGACCCTCTGTGTCACCAAAAGGGACTCTGACGGGGCACGTGGCTGCAGGTCATTACCTTTGCGCTCATCGGTGGCCTCGTGGCTGGGACACGTGGGTGGACGTGGGTATTGCTGCGGCTGCTCTGCTCCTCGGTGGGATCTCGGTTACCCCCAAAACCTGCTCATGCATCCAGATCCTGGGGCATGACTGCTTCCTCCAGAGCAGAAATTGGAAATGAGGAGAGTCAGGAACCGAAGGGGTTGGTGTTTGGAGCTCAGATCTTCCCCGGGTGCGGAGCGGACGTCTTTGGGATGGGGAGAGGCAGCTCTGGCTGCAATGGGAGCAGGGCGGAAGGGGCTGGCTGTGGTTCACCCCTGCAGGGAGAAAGCTCTGAGATCACACAGGCCAGCTGGATCCTGAATCCAAGATGTTTATTTGGAAGATGAGTGAGGGTTTCTCAATTTTGCAGGGGCTGCAGATGGGGGTAGGGTTGCTGCCAAGCAATGGGAGTGGGTCTTTGTAGGATGACTGCTTTTGAAGGCAAGGCATCCCGCCAGCCGCAGCTGGGGCATGACTGGCCAGGACCCTGAGCTTGCAGTGCATTGGGAAGATCTTGGGATTCAGCAAAGCTAGAAGAAGCTGGGATAACAGCGGATCGAGGCAGGGTTAGGAGTGCTGCCAAAGGATGTTTGGGTTTTTGTGGGGGCTGTGGAAAGAGCGTCTCACAGAGGACCTGTCAGAGCAACAGGGCTCGTGTGAGGAGCAGGGTTCTGTGATTCGACTGAGTTTCAGCACTGAACGAGCTCCTCTTTCTGCACAGGCGGCCGCCACTGGAACCAGCAGAGTGCTTGTGAAAGGCAGTTTGGGGAGATGATCCAGCTGAAAGGAGACTGCCTTTTTTTACTGGCTTAATTTTTCAGCTGGATCCGTGGTCAAGAAGGGACAGATGTATGAAAACAGAGACAGAAGAGGGAGAAAAGGAGGTTAGGGCCCCTGTAACGTACATGTAAATTGGTTGAAACGTCCAAGAAACCACAAGCACAGAGTGTACTGAAGGCAGAAAGGGCAGGAATTCTTACATCGTCTCTCAGGCTCCGAAAAACTGTGAAACCTGGTAAATCCCAGTTGGCGTAGCTGCAGGGCCCAGATTTTAGTTTCTGGCGTGGCGGGGAGGAAGTGCAAGGCAGTGTTGGTCATCAGGGCCAGATGTGCTCCAGGTGTTGGTGTCAGTCTGAGGACCCCAGTGGCTGGAAGTGGTTGCTCAGGGCGCTCGGGTCTGGGTGTCTGAAACTTCCTGGGATGACGCAAACCCTGCGCGTTTCTGCAGCGCCCCAGCAGTGCCCTGTGCTGGTGCTCTGGAGCCAATTGCTCAAGGGGTGCTTGGTGCTGGGCAGGGCAGGCCTGTATGAGCCCTGTGCCAGAGACAGCTCAGCAGCAGGGGCAGTTTTGTCACTGATTTATAAGCAGCCCCAAACCAGGACAATTTTCCCCCAAAACTGAAAGACAAGGGGCAAGACCTCCTTCCTCACATCCCTGGTGGTGGAGAGGACACAGACCTTGCCCTTCATAAAACAGAGCCAAGCCCTGTGACTCCTCCTGGCTCTCCCTGCTCCCAGGCAAAGGCAGTCTGGACTGTCCTCTCTCCCCAGAGCTGTCTAGGGGGGGGCTCCTGGCCGGCATCTGCACCCAGGCCTGGGCGGGATCTCCTCTCCCTCCCTTCCCAGCAGAGAAGAAAGATTTCTTGAGCTCCCTGCTGCCCTGAGGGCCTGGTCATGCCTGCAGCTGCAGCCCTGGTCTCTCCATCTTGCTCCTGCACCACCCAAAAGCGTCTGCTGTCCTTGCACCACCAGGACGCAGCACTGGAGCACGTTTTCCCCAGCCGGATGCCGTCTCACCTGACGAACCCGGGGCAGGAGGTGGCTGCGCCAGCCAAAGGCATCACTGAGACTCATCCTTGTCCTGTGGAGCCAGCAGCATCAGTTGGGACTCGCCTGGCTGCACGCTCGGTGTGCAAACGAGCTCCTCCGTCCCCTTATTCATCTTCCCAGCGTGTTTCCAGCTCGCTTCTTCCTCTCGTCCCCACGCTGTGAGTGAGTCCTGAGCCCCAGGTCTGGTGGAGGTGGTTCACCCTGCTTTCACTGCCTCTTGCTGCGCTTTGCGTGGGGGCAGCTCGTCCGACACTGGCCCATGATCATCCCTCTCTTCCCCTCAAAGCAGATCTTCATCCCTGCTCAGAGGACACTGACAGCAGTGGCAGCCAGGCCATGGCTTGAAGGTAGGGTCCGAAAACCACAGGTAGAGCCACAGCCTCCTTCCCCCATTTGTACGAGAGCCGCAGCCACAGGTAACCCCCCTGGCAGTGGGGAGCAGGGAGAAACAGAGGCCCGAGGAGATGAATGAACATCCTCAAGGTCCCTCTGAAGGTCGCTTTCCAATGGAGAATAGGTCCCCATTTCCTGGCCTCCAGAAATCCCGCTGCTGGCCCCACACAACACAATGCCTCACATTTTCCCCTTCCTAATGAGTTCTTCCTTTCTGGGGGCTGTAAACAAGGGGAAGAGCTGTCCCGGGCGCGGGCACCGGCACAGCCCTGTGGTGCTCAGGGCTCTGCTGGTGCAAGGGTGTGCAGAGGAGCGTGGTCTGTTACTCCTGCCATCTCGGGGTGCCACAGGGTCAACCTGAACACTCTGAGCAGCCGTGGCTCAGGGGGAGCCTCTGGCTGCTGTGTGCCAGCCACTTGTAGGGATGCCCTGTGCTGGGAAGGGCACTGGAGATGGGACATGGGACTTTGCATCCAAGGTAACTGAAGGAGATGGGGCTTAGCCTCATGGTTTCTCCTCCTCGACATGTTGAGGAAGGCTTGGAGAGGCAGCACCTTTCAGGGAGATGGACTGGAGGCATCTCCACCCACCCCGGTGCAAGAACAGGCCCAAGAGCCTCTCTTCCAAGAGGCACCCCGCATCCTGTCCCCCAGATCAGCACTGGACATTCGGCCTCCGCCCCTTTTCCACAAAGCACCAGCTCTCCCAATGCTCAAGGGGTCCCTTGCCAATAGCCAGGAGACTCTGATGCCCGTGCGCTGTGTGGTTGCTGCTGCCATCCCTTTCTAGCAAGGGCAGCTATTAATATCCCGGAGGCTGCTCCCCTCCCCTCTTCCTTCCCCTGCCAGGGACAGACCAGCCCAGTCTCTGCTCAGGGAGCACCATGAGAAAAGCCAAACCCCAGCGCAGGGTGTGTGTGCTCTGGGCTGGCCAGGGCAGGCCAGGCCTCGTGCTCCAGCCTGAGACCTCCCCTCCTGCCTGGTGCTTACTGTAAATGTGTGCACAATGAAACCCCCACCAGAAAACATTTCCTTCCTGTCCCTGTAAGCGGATCAGCCTCCCATGAGGGCTGCAGGGGCTACGGGGAGCTGGAAAGAGCTGCTTTGGCCTGGGTCTGGTCAGCAGGAGATCATGGCGGGGTGGGAGGGATGCTCCAGGGGTTTGAGCTGCAGGGATGGGTCCCCTCAAGCTGCAGCAGGGCAGGATCTTGTGGTTTGAGATCCTGGTTTTGGGAGGCACTGGAGTGCTGTGTCCCAAAGCTGTGCGGTGTCAAGGTGCCAGTGTGTTGGCAGGTGGGGGGACGCTTTCAGGAGGATGAGAGTAGCTTGGTGCGTGGGTTTTTCTCAGAAAAGCGGCCAGCTGACGGCAGAGTGGGGCCGGGGAGCAGGAAGTCTGCGAGTGGGTGGTGCGGGAAGACGAAAGGTTGCGCTCGCCTCCTCGGTCCAGGGCTTTCTGCGCATTAACATTCAGCCGCTGTGACTCCAGGCCCGGCTCCAGCAACGTGCCGGGACGCGTGTCTCAATGGGGGCCCTTGATCCCGCTCTCTGGGCTGAGCTGCAGGTGTCTGGAGCCATTCCCGCCACAGGCATCTGCCCCTCACGGCTTCCTCACTCCGGTTCCACCTTCCTCCTCCTCTTCGCCCTTCCTCCCCCTCATGCTCCGAGCTGCTCCCTCCGTCCTGGCTTTCCGGCGGTGCAAACAATGTCCTTATTCACACAGCGGCTGGGATTTGGCGGCGAGGGGAAGGCCCAGGCGCGGAGGAGAGGGAAGGAGGGAGGCAGGGAAGGGAGGGCGCCTGTCCTGGGCCAGCCGTCCAGCTGCGGCTACAGGCGCTCTGTGGGGCACTCTGGCTCTCTGCTCCCCTGCTCCTATGGGAACGAGGGCTGTGCGCTCTTGTGGTTTGTCCACCTGCCCTCCTGTAGTGCCCTCCAAACCCATGACTGGTTTCAGCCCAGTTTGGTGGGAATTAGCATCCTGCAAGTGTCTCACAGGGTGGTGCACGGGGACATTGCTGTTCTTGCTGGGGGGACAACCTTGAAGGATGCACAATCCTTATTACATCAGAGAAGCTGCATGGGCTTCATTTCCCCCACGAACACAGTAAGGCTTTTCCCTGTTCCCATTCTCATGTAAAACCAGAGCTGCTTGGTGGTCTGTGGGGCACCTCTCTGGCTTTGGTGAAGCTGCCAGGCTCCTTCCCAGTCCCCCTGGATGTCGCACAGGGGCTGACAACTGCTTGAGCCCACAGGGAAGGGGTGCCACAGGCTCTTCCCCACGAGCTCTCCCCAGAGGACATGCAGGGTCCCTGGCCATCCTCAGAGCAGGTGAAACCTTGGTGCACGTTGCGGGACTGGCCGCAGGGCCATGGGCTGCTGGGGGCTTCAGAGGGGGGATGAGGGGCATAATCCACTGTCATCATGGGCTTGGCTGTAGCCACAGACAGCCGTGTCCTTTGGGAGGTGAGACCAGGCTGAATCAAGCCAGGAAGACATCTTGCCTGCAGATTTCTCCCTGCCCGGGAGTTCTGGGGTGGGTGTGAGCTCCTTCCCACAGCCCCATGCCCCCCTTTGCAGAGGGGAGGTTGCCCGGCCGGCTGAGCTGGACCTGTGTGTGTAACACAGCCGATGCCTGTGGTACCGCAGCCTGTGATGACTGAGCCCAGATGCCCTGCATCATCCAAGCTGTTGAACTCTTCATTACGACCTTTCTGTCTTGTGCTGCGGGCATTTCATCTTGCAGACGTTCTGCTCTGTCGGGGCAGCCGATGTCGCCCAGCAGACGTCCCCCCATGCCCTGCCTGAGAGATTGGACATGTCTCTCACTGAAGCTGGGAGTTGGGGCTGGTGCAGAGCTGCCTGCGTGCAGGATCAAGGGGAAGGACTGGGAGGTGCAGTGAGGTGTCCGTGGGGCAATGGTAGTTTCCCAAGCAGTGGTTTCCTCCCAGGAAGCGCTGGTCAGATAGTGGTGGTCAGCAAGGCTTTCCCTGGCACGAGCCCATGGGGACCAGCTGTGGACGTCCTCCCTGGAATGAGACCTTTGCAGCCCCTCCAATTTATTTTTTACCATGAGGAGAGAGGACAGTGCTTGCATCTCCATCGTAACAAACTTGTCCAGCACCAGCCCCATCTTGCTGTGGCCTGTGGTGTCAGGGTGGACCAGCCACTTACCCCGGCCACAGATTAACTCGTTAATTAGTGAGATGAGTTCCTCTCCACTGGTGTTGGAATACAGCACGTTTTGGGTGTCCGTTTCACAAAGTGGCGGCCCATCTCGGAAAAGGCAAAACTGGGACCACAGAGCTGCTCGGGAAGGGCGCTGGTACGGAGGGAGCTGCAGTTCTCCCAGCACCGAGGTCGTGCGTGAAATATGAGAAATTACCCTGAGAAATTCTGATCCTAGAGGAGGAGGAGGAGTTCATGACTTCAGAAATACCAGATCTGGGAGGGGATGGAAGGGGAAAGGATACATTTTCCTTTTCAAAATACCTAAGGAATTCAGCCCGTGCTGTGGAGACAATGAGATTTCGCCCTTGGTGCCAGTTCATACCCCTGTGTCTTGTTAAGGCTTTGGTTGCTGAGGGTGAAAAGCCCTCCCATCCCACTGCTATCCCAGGCACGTACAGTTTTTAAATTGCCCCAAAATCAAGAGAGTGGCTCAGATGTGAGATTTACAGAAAACGCTGCACTTCCTCTATTCTCTCTGATTTCTATGGCTTTTGGATAGATTTTAGTCACATTTTCCAGCTGTGAGGAGCTATTAAATTAACTTATATATATGTATAGTTATTTATATA
>NW_010173199.1:17175-26595 GCF_000695765.1 Mesitornis unicolor | reverse complement strand
TAAGTACAGTGCAGTGTCACCCAATTCCATTATTAGCTCTATAAAAATAATTTTGCAAGTACTCAGTGCTAAATATTATGGAAGTGTGTAATGGAACACCTACATGTTCACACATTCTGGCTTCAGGAAAAGCTGTAGCCACATAACTAACATCTCAATCTTGAAAACTGAGGGAGAAAACTTGCATGGAATCACTGTTTCTGTGTTCTACACACAGGGTTTGGATTCACTGAGTTTCCTTTTTCCCATTTTTAAAACAGGAATTTAAGCTCTAAGATGTCCAAAAATCCATGAATGTAACACATGAAATACAATGGAAACTGAAATGAAACACTGCAAAGATAACACCAATGAAAGGGGTAGTGTTAGGAAGATTTTTACTCTAAATCAACACCACCTCAATCCCCACCCAGCAATCATTTGAAACATGATGCACCCAATTCATTGCTCAGACCTCTCCTACCTGCTTTTAATGTGCTTAAAGACAGATCAGGTATACTGACATAAGTCTCTACAGTCTCCACCTTTTCTAAGTAATTTTGGATAAAAACAGTGAAGCCAAGTGATTTTGTATCCCTAGCACCCACCTGGAATCAGTCCCCCAGTGCATTGCATAAATTTTAGCCAGGTGTCCCCGGAGTGTTCTTCTAGTGCGCATCTGAATTCTCCCCACTGGGTCAATATTGGCTGTGATCTGAAACGGGAATGGTGGCATACACTGAATTTTCCACTTCCCAGTTCCAAAAGTAGCACATCATACACAATGACATTTAAATGAGCATTCCAGTGCAGACCAAAGTCCCACATTTTGAACACTGACCAAGTATTTAAAAATCGCCTAACCAAAAGGTACACAATTTTACATTGTTTGTTTCATTTCATAGTTTATTTAAATATATTATCTCTGGAAGAAACCACCTAAAGGCAAAATAAAAATAATTATAAAGGAGGGAAAAAAAAATTACTTGCACTTAACTTCTCACTCCTTATTTTATTTTGTAAAGGAGACAAGTTTTCATAATTTACATTAAACTCTTAAATGCTCACCTGAGCCAGGGTGGCATCCGCACATGCTTTCCTAGCATCCTGCAACAGAAGAAAGTTAAAGAAATCAGAAGTTCTGTACATTTCTCTATGCTCTCTCTCTCTGTTTCTCCAACTTGATCAAGCACCCTCAAAACAAGGTTCAGCAAGCTTTGCTGCCTGTCATCCAGAGAGGACCCATCCTAACTGCAGCATGAACAGAACACACGCTGTCTGCTGCCGAAACACACTGAGCATTCTGAGCATCTAACTTAAAAGTTTTCTTCTTCTTTTCAGAGAAAGGCAACATTATTTTCACCATGAAGACAGCGAAGCAATGGAACTGCTTGTCCAGACAGGCTGTGCAATCTCCATCCTTGGAGGTTTTCAAGGCCTAAGTAGACAAAACCCTGAACAACCTTATAGCTGGCCTTATTTCAAGGAGGAGGTTGCTTAACCTTGGTTGTGATCTGGCTCAGAAAAACTGCAGTAAATATTAATTCTGATCTAATCAGTTTTGTATATTATTTGTGTGACTTATTTTTTAAACAATATTAAAGACCAAAAAGTAATTTCCTAAAGCAGTTATCTGTGCTCACCCTTTCTAAATAGCAACATTACACTTGAACATCATGAAAACATTTAACTCAATGCATCGTTTCTGCCCATCTCTGTACTCCTTGAGTGCACAAATGACCGTTTATCTGTACTGTGGCTTCAAGAAGCACCGATACAATACGTACTCTGATTTGGTTTTTCAGTTGCTCAGCCTCCTGGCGTAACTGGTCAAGCTCACTCATTTTCCTGTGCTAAAGGTGTGCTTCACTGCCACCTCTGAAACAACCAGAAATCTGAAAGACAGGTAATAATGAGAATTAGTAGAAGTCATAGTTTGAAATTACTGAAGTAGACAAGTCCTCTCAACTATCTCGAGCAGCACTTGAAAAATAAGGCAGACTGGTTTATCAGTACCAGAATACAGGTGAAAATATTTCTCTGAAATCTCTTCAGAATAACAAACGAATATGCTTAGCTTTTTTTCCAGCCACAGTAAATAAAACAGAATTTGGACTTATTCCTTTCCTCCAGGTCTCTTTTTTGCATTGTTTTGTCATGACTGTTTTTCTGATTCAGTTTTGCATACGCTCAATTTTCCCACGAGTGAACCAACTAACACCAACGCTAGACATGAAAGTCAGAATTTCCCTGTATGTCTTAAGATTAGAGTAAGGAATCCTTCTGTAAAAGGATAAGCACCTTAAGTATTTACAGACTGACACAGTACTTGCAAAATGGTATAAAAAGACTTACTATGAATGCTACTTGTAACACTGCAGTTATGAGAAATCATGTTCTGGTATCGGGATAAAAGTTGGTAATTGAGAAATGATGTTCAGGATTTTGCTCGTTCATTGCTAAAAGGTCTCCCTGAGATTTCCAGATTCACTCTAACATGTTGTCAGAATAAAACCAGTATTTTTTGAATATTAGTTTGAGAGGAGGAGCTGACAGTGGTTTCTCAACCAGACATTTTTCCCTTCTAAGACTCTTTTCCTAGCATCAATAAGCACCGAGTTACTAACACACAACCCTTTGTCTGCTGTACTCTGTAGTCAGCAAGACAGAGGCTCAATAAAATATAATTATCACTGAACATGCTCAGCTGCTGCCCAGAGAGTTCCTCTGCTACTGGACTGTTTTCCACTATAAGCATCTAGATGTTCTACATTAAACACACAACTTATCTTTACAAGGCACTGTTCCAGAGAGATGTTGTTGGCAATTGCACTGGCACGCCACACCTAAAACTCAGCTGTTCTTAAACTTTGTTTTAAAATCTCTGCAGCTTGGTACCAATATGAGATGCTGAAGAAACATGCTGATGGAGTTTATTTTTTCCTGCAGAACAAGATAATTGGTTCCATTTTCAAATGCTACATAGAGCACCTGGAGTTCATAAATAAACCCAGGGAGTGTGTTTGTAGAACATTTTATTAGACAAATCTGACCCTCTACTATTAAATAAAGCAAATGCTTCGCTTGCAGCTTTACATATTATTCTGTTAAGATTTAATCAGCTTATTTATCTTCGCAAGCATGCGGGTTTTGTTTTTTTCCTAAAGCCCTTCCCAAGGAGAAGGACGAGGGCAACTTCCAGATTTTTATCCAGTCACACAGAACATAAAGTGAAGGCAAATGAAAGCAACCGAGTGAATATCACTGTCAAAAGAAGTTTCAAAAGAGTTATTAAGACTTAGACATTCGCTAAGTATTGCTATCCCACACAACCAGAATTATCTCAGAGTCCTCATCGTAGCCAGAGATCCAAACCGAGGACCTCAAGGAACAAATGTCACATCTTGTCATGCTATCATTTACAAGTTTCTACTCTTCTCTGAAGCCCAAAATATTTTAGAAAATTAATTTTAGCTAGCTTCTGTCTCAAAGCCTCCATTCACTCAACTTCAAAGCCCTTTCACTTGATTGTGAAACTAGGTCTCTTTCTCTCTTCTGGTTCCAGGGTCATCTTTAAGTCCCTTTAAGATTGCTTGTTCGGCTTAGTCCAAAATCCAGTTAAGACAAAACCCATCAAGAGTGTTTTATTATCCTATAACCACCTTTTCTTTTGAATGCTCTTCTATTTCTCAAGGTGTTTTGTTCATTTGACATGAGACAAAAAACTCCACTCTGTGGTTGGGTCTCTACAGTTTCTAGCATGCACTCACTGTCTGCAGCTCCTCTGTAGTTCATGGCTCTTGGCATAAAGGAATTAAGAAACTCTAAACACTTAAGAATAAACTGCAAATTTTCAGATCTTGTAGCTTTTTGATACCCTGTTCTATTTCTGCCATTCTCCAAGTTAATATATAAGCCCATTTCCCACTAAGCAAATACCAACCCCTCCAAGCAGAGGACAAAGAATTGAGAGATGGTATCACTCTTATTTCAGAGAAAGAAGTTAGGATCCTGGTGAACAGTGAGTTCTGCTCAAGGTCACAGCAACTCAATGACAGGATTAAGATAAAGATTTAGGACACCGGCATTCCAGCTGCAGAGTTACAGGTAACTACATTGGAGACTTACATGCAGATTTTAAAATACAATAGGATGAATAATCTAACGTCAGTCAAAGCAGAAGCGTTCTCCTGTAACATGCAGCTTAAAATAGCGCCAATTAATTTCTGCCACAATTTGTGCGCCACGCAGTAGAATTCTCTCGCATTCAAACGAAACGGGACTCCTTTGTGTGGAAGGGCCTAAGGAGATGAACACCAATCCCGGGGAAAAAAGCTGTATTGAGAAAGTTCATTTCACAGAAACTGAACCCTGTGGTTTCACTCTGGATTATTTGCATACACCGAGTTCAAAACAAATCATACAAGCTTCTTTCATGCTTGTGCCTTATCGCTTAGCGCAGGATGCGCAAGGCCAGATGAAGCAGCCCAGTAACATCCAGATTCTTCTGCAGTAACACAGAAGCAGCAACATTGATACAGCCAAGTAAGAAGCTGAAAGGACAGACCTAAGTCACATTCCCGGGGTGATGGGATATCATAGCTTAACTAGCACTTACATGTCTGTCTTCACACAAATAAAACCTCCATTACACCTTGAAAAGCCTAGCACAGTAACTATACGTGTACTCTTGATACAGGAAACGGGTTCTATTTCCAACTCTCACATCAAATTTCAGACAGGTCTCTGCCTCAGCACTTTGCTTCCATTCTCTTCCAAGTCTCACTTTACACAAGGACAGAACAGCCCGAAGTCCTTCACAGTGCAAGAATTACCAAAGCACGCTAACAAAACCCAACCTTCAGAGTTGCATAAATGCACTTTATCACAGTTAGACACGCATGCTCACAACCTGCTCTACCTACAGAGCAGCTGAGCTCCTAAAAAGCTTTACCTGTGAGCTCCACATCAAGGCAGTCCCTCACTGATGTTTTAAGGGAAGCTTTCTTTTAATGAACAACTTCAACATGGTTTACCAACACCACAGAAACCTTTACACCTACACACAAGATAGAAACACAGTCTCTGTTATCACAGAGAGCAAGGAGTTCAAGGAACTCAACAGCTACTATCATCAAACCAACTTCTATGGATCTCGACTTTTAGTCCCTTGCTTGAACTCAAGTTTCAGTATTCACTGATGATAATTTGTAGCTGAATGCTTACAACCCTTCCTGCCTTTCCCATCTGTAGTATCATATATCCACATGGTAAGTTCGTATCTTGAAGTCAGATACATTTCTAGAGCTACAAGTTCGCACCTATGCATTCCAAGCAACTTGAAACTGCATTTCTGATAGCATCCATAGGAACTGTTTAAACCAGATTTCCACATTCCCTTTGTAGTCTTTGTGGTTTCATCATCAACAGGAAGTTCCAATTCCTGCCAACATGGCTGAACTCACCAGCTCACAGGAAACGAAAATCCTAACGAAGCCAAGGGCATTAAAATACAGGAGTTCTCTGAAGCAGACTGAGAAATTTATGGGACAACCAGCCAACCAACTTGGCTATTACACCAAGTGTTAGGCAATAAAATCTATGGCAGAAATATGAGATCCGGAGCGAGAAAGGGTTCCATCCTCTTGTGCACTTTCCAGCTGTACTGTAAATCAGCACAGCTTACCAGTATTTAGTATTTAAAAAAAAAAAAATCTTTTAAAAGAACAACAGGTAAGGTCAGGAAGCTGTATGGGAAAACAAGTACATGTATCACTGGTGATACATGGGAAATGTTTAATACAAATTTACTCGTATTAGACACAGAAGTAACAAGCAGAGACTGTTCAATGTATGATCTACGCTTACTGCAAACTAGCACAACTGAATATAATGAAATAATATATTTTAGTTTCTTGGCATGTTCTAAAGGCATTTAACTCCATTTTAAAAAGAAGGTTTCTAGGAGAAACTGTAAGCTTGATACGGATGATGCTTCTACTTCTGGGGTTTTGAGAGAATCAACTAAATTTCTAAATCAGGCAGATCTCACACAAAAAGTCACTATTCAAGTTCCATGCTCCTTTTATTCCAAATTATTGCCAAGCCCATGCTTACCTCACTGTCTTCTGAATATGTCAGTGCGCTCTCGAAGGCAGGCTTCTCAGGAGTAACACAGTCACTTTGCTGAACTCACTCAAGACCCTTCCAGGGGCTGAAGTGCTTAAGTGTCTGTGCTCTAAGCCTAATTCCCCCTAATCTTGTTGCCAAGTATACCATGCAGGTAATTCTCTTCTAGCTAGGGACAACAATATGCGTGCTTGCAAGGGAGTTTACTATTCCTCACTACTCCAGATGACCCAAGTCTCTAATCTCTTCTTAAAAGTTATCCACAGAGGAGTCACTTTGTTCCTCTGTTTCCCCACATGGGAAAAACCAAATATTGCCTTCACCCAATTTGTTACTACCCATATATGAGAAAACTTCACAATTTGACTATGTCAAAGGGATTTATCACGTCACTCATCTCAAAGTAACAACTTCTGAGTTTGTTCTTCTCTAAGCCACATTCCTAAGTAAAGGAAAAGTTATATATGTCCAGGCAGTCAATTGTATGTTGAAGGACTGCACAGAACCTTGGAACTGAATAGAAAGCCTTACAAAACCTACTAAACTTCCACATACTTCCTGCAAATAGAGTTATACTTAGGGTCTCAGTATAATAATTCACATTTAAAGGTAAAGTTCACTACTCAGAAAACAGTGACAGAATAATTCAAAGGCTAAGGCAGAACTCAAATCTACTCATTTCTTTGTTACAACTTTAACGTCCTTGCCAGAGCTCAAGCTGTTTATCCAATTAAGTCCAGTTACTGAAACCAAGGTATCACTGACACCATCACTTTTGTATCTAGACTGGTGCTTGCCTACATAGTGAGAGTTAGGGGAAGAGCTGAATACAACCCATTCAGACGTATATTTTGGGGTTAAATAAGATTCCTCTCTAACTACCTGGTAACAGCAATGAGGCAATGCTTACTAAACACTTTATTTCATTCTCTCACATCATTCCTATAAAAAAGGATGAAGTCTTTCATCCGCTCCTAAATAGCCTGTGAGAACAGAGATTTGAAATCACAGCTATCATTGAGTCAAATATTTACAACTTCTATTCCTTCATGGCCAAACTTTTGTTTTTACTACACATTACTACTACCAAAAAGTAAAGTAAAGGCAGCAAGTCATGGCTGATGCAAAGCCTGGTAACACAGAGGGTTTACATTTATACTGTGAGAGCATTACCCGAGTACAGTTAATTCTGTAAGAACGTTGGCCAAATCACCTTTCTCCCAAATGAACTGAAATGCCTGACAGTTGTTCCCTCAGCATCTTTCCTGCTAATGTGCACCACTCCAATACGTATGAAACAGCCAGAAGGAAAGGAAAAGGAGATTTGCAAAAACAGAGCCAAAACTTTCCAGCCTTAATAACCAGTTCATGTTATGCCTACCAGACAGTCTCATAGCAGGTCATCTGATTAAATGAAGCTGTGCTAATCTATTAGATACCATCAATCCTATTAGCAACATGCACAGCAGCTTGTACATTTTCACAATGACAAAGGAATTACACACAATCCACTGTTAGTCCCAGTGTTCTGACATTGTATTGGCTTCGAAAACCTAAGGGGTGTCTGTTATTTAATCAGAACTATCTATTGATTCCTATTGGACTTTTATTCAACAGAAAACACAGTAAAAAAGATCAGAATTGCTTGTGGAACCAATCTGAGGTGTTCTCACTCCCATTTACATGATCCAAAACAGAGTACAAAAAATTCAGGGGTGCCTTCTCATCCCCAGGTACCCACTGCCACAGATACAGCGATCACCAAAAACCCCCCAAAAAGTACAGAGAATTTTAGAAGTTAGAAATCATAGAAAAGGTATACAGGAACATGACAAACTTTATTTGAAGGGGAAAAAAAATCCCTGTAGAACATGCACTGCATAGCTCTAAGACCTTGGCTTAATACCCAGAACTGGTTAAAACGAAACAGAAAGTTTTATGGGAAATAGGACAGAAAATACTGAAAATATCATCATGCTACTGAGTAAAAGCAATGGTTCATCTACACTGGGAACACTGCTCAGCTGCAGCTTTGCTCCTTCAAAAAAGAACAGTAGAGGTGTCTAAGGCCGACCAAGGTAACTTTAATTAACACCTCAGAAGACAGGTTTAGAGAAAGACAGGGGTAGATTGCTGCTTGCTTTTTGAAAAACAGGTGACTATCTAGCAATTGAAAGTAACAAATTTAACTGAGGTAATACTTTTTACACAACACATGGCTAACTTGTGATGTTCCTCACCGTCTAAGGGGCTTCACAAGAGGCAGAAACATTTGAAATCATAGTCTGGGAAGCAATGAAGGTTTCACTGTTCCAAGAACATTAGTAATAATCACCATTACACAGAATATAAACTCTGAAACTTTCAGGTTCTATTTAAATAATCCTGACACATTGAAAAGAACATTCTGACAAGAGCCACTTTGCTCAAAAGAAATTTGGCCTTCTTTTGTCAAACATGGCAGAGAAGTAATCTTTCATTCATGAGAGAGTAACTATTCTCATCATTTTATTTATTGCAGTTCCCTGCCCCACTGAGATGAAACAGCTTCATCTGTGGTCTCCCTCTGCTTTGCCAGTTCCATTTCTGAAAGAAGGCAGGCACTAACATCTATTATTTAGCAGGATTCGTGGCCATTATAAAATCCTTCCTGTTGACATCAGAATCCACATGCTGAAGTAGAAAACAGATTCTTTAGGGCTTGCAGAATTGCCATCAGTTTATCAAGCACCAGAAAAAAGAAATTACTTTATTTCTCTACTTACATTTTCTCTCACTACAGTAGAAAGGCAACTTCTGCTGTCAAACATGTAAATTCTGGGGAAAAAAAAGCAACAACAAAACCAGAATTAGTACAATTGTCAAGAAATAACACCAATTTCTTAATAAATCTAGCAGAAAATAAAATACTATCAAAGCACTATATTTTTTAGCTAACTTAAACAACCAGCTTGTCTTCATGAAGTAAATGGGCATTGCTTTAGTAACACTAACATAACCAAGACTTGCTCATGTCAGGAAGCTTTTAATTCTTTTTCCAAGAAAACACTTACAATCCTCAGATCATTAATTCTCCTCCCCTACTGAGACACAAGTCCATCCTGTTAGACTAAGAGTTTAGGATTATACCAAAACACAAGAACTGTACAAAACTGTGATTTTCACTTCACTACAAAGTGCCCCCACCCCAAATCTGCATTTTCAAAGCAATGAGATTATTTCTGCTCAATACTGTTCCTGATAAGCACGGTTAAATATCAAGATATCTATTTTATCAAAAGCAGTTACATAAACCTCCTACTAACGAGCTCA
>NW_010173199.1:0-17144 GCF_000695765.1 Mesitornis unicolor | reverse complement strand
CCGCTCTTCTAGAAAAGAGTTACGACTTCTCATCACCGCAGATATCAAAAAGTTAAAAAGTAAAGCCTGCCACATGAAGTAACTCACACACTCGCGGTCTGGAAGACTGTAACGGTTTAACACACAAATTGGTTTTACAGCAAGGTGAAAACATTGCTCGGAAGAAATTTCCAAACAGCTTTTTCCTCTGGCAGCACGAAGTAATAATTCAAGTTCAGCCCAAGACTGGAAACACGGACAACTGCTTATACACCCCAAATATCTGCGGTCTGTCTCTACCACACAGCAAGACAAGGGCTACGGCGGTGCCGATGGACACCTGAGCATACACCTTCAAAGCTGCTGTCTCAGGACAGTGGAAGATCACTCTAAGCACAAAGCAAGAATGCACTGAAGCAAAATAACCTTAAATTCAAAAGCCAGTCTACAACTCCATCCACTTTAAACTGAAATGCTTACATGTAATGAGTCTTTCTGATTTTACAGTTCTCTATTAGCTGGAAAAGCTACAAAGCAGCGTCTAGCATGGAGGTTAAGCTACTTAGGATGTGGGTCATCCTCATCCAAGCTCAATCATAGATGAACAGTTTTAATACTGCGATTATGAAACCACCACAGCATAAGCAGTTTTGTTTGTTATTGCTAGAACACCACACTTTTAGACATCAAACAGTAACTCACGCTTAGAGGCCAAACTTCATCACCCCCCCAAAGACACAAACACATGACATGACCATTTTAAGTTCTGAAAAAAGGTCAACTATATCCAACTTGCAGAAGCCCTGACAGAAATATTTGCCCACGCTGCAGAGATCATGAAATCTAATGAAATTCTGAAAGAATTACCTGAAATGCAAACAAGTCAAATTAGGCTGGAACACTAACAGCACACAGAATACACAGTAGCAAAGGCCAAAACACACACCATTATTGTCCTGTGCTGCACCCTCATTAATGCAGGAGAGCAGTTGCAGATTTCATATGCCTTCTGCAAAAAAGAAAAAACAACAACAAAACAAAAAAAGCTACTTTAACCAGCCTGCAAGACGAGTAAGGAAGCATAACAGCAAACTTTTCCACAAAGTTCAGCTTATTTGTCAAACTGGGTTGGGTTTGCAGTTAGGTATGCTGAAAGCATCCCGCGATGCCTCCAGAACACAATCTTAGCAACTGAGATATTTTCAATTCCACATTAAAAATTGAGCTCGTTTAAGACCAAAGTAGACAAGCTACTCAAAACAAAAAAAAGATCCGCATTGCCACAAGCTTCCATTTTTAACTAAAATGTAGCCTGGTAAAAGCAACATGAAAATTAGAGGCCAGCTCATTCATCAACCACAGAAAAGAAAGAGTTCTTGTAACAAGCTTCACAGACCCTGCCTTCATCAGCCCTTACAACCCTGCCTTGCTGAGAGCTTGAGGTTCTCGACACCAAGAACTGGGGTTTCTAAAACAGGAGAGAACAAAAAGTACCACAGAATACTTGAAGCACGGTTCAAGTGGTTAAACCATTGCACCAAAGCACCTGGAGGTCAGCCAGCCCCACGCATGGTGTGCCCACCTTCCCACTGCCCTCTGCTCCCAGGAAAGCAGCACAGCAGCTTGGACTGAAAACCAGCAGAGTAACTCCAGGAGGTAAAAGCATCAACAGCTCTGGGGAAAGCTTCCCTACTACAGACACTCACTGCTGTCAGCCTAATACCCTTTTTTTTCCTTAAAGATACTGAAGTGGTTCCATTGAGGTGACAAAGCAGCCTAAAAATTTATCTCAGCTCAAACATCCACCAGAATACAAATCTTCAGATGAAGAAGACTCTTCTGCAGAAGAGACTAGAATTTTTTTCACAAGGCTGGGGAAAGAAAAAGGAAGAAAAGCGACAGCGAAGGACAGAGAAAACATTTAGAGGGGGATTTTATCAATGCGCAGTCTGTACAGACACGCATTGTGAGTGGGCTTAGCAATGTAGTTTAAAACAGATCTCAGTCAGCATGAGTAAAAACGAGTTTCCATGACCATTACACTACTTGAATCTTAAAAATTTCTTACATAACACCTCCTCCTGCAAGAGCAGCACATGAGGTCGTTTTACCCAACGCACTCCAACAGAGACGATTTCACCAAAGGGAAACCAAACAGCTGCTAGCAAACGTCAATATGACTATTAAGGTAAAATAACCATTTCAAACGAAGTTACTTTGCTGTGCTGGTGTGTCTTCCTTATCAATGTGCACCCATCTGAACAGGATGCATCCCACACCCAGCGACGACAGCCATATGTAGGCAGGCAGTTACTAATTTAGCGTGCGGATGCCTCTCTTCAGGTACCCAACACTCAGCACCACTGCAACGTATCAACTACATGGGAGAGAACGTCTGAAATGGGGCATTGCAAGTTAGTTTATGGAAATTTTTGCTTACAGTCTACATAGCTGATTATTATCACAGAACAGTGTCTGGGTGCCCAAGAGATTACACGACCTTTCCAAATCACCGCTAACAATATGAAATTCCAATTATGCCACCAGGCAACAGTAACGAGAAGTCCGAAATTTAAAGCTATGCTTCAAGACTGTTCTGTATAGAAGAAAAACTCCTGTTATCCTCAGTCTGATGGCTTGGTCCTAACAACCAACAGAAACGGTTCTATCAGACAAAAAAAACTTGAAAGACATTTTGTATCTGCCTGTCTGTGCACTCCTCCAGAGTTAATTCTAATCCAGACTTTTCTTGATCTGTGTTCCAGAAAGCCTCGTCTTTGCTGTCATCTCCTACAAGAGCAGCTTTGAAGGAGAGCCTATATAAGTATAAAACAATAATTACAAATTCATAAATCTAAATACACCCAAGTAAACGGATACAACCCCTTCTCATTTATTTGACGTCTTCTCTCTGCGAATCATCTGCTGTCTCTATAATTTCCAAGCGCATAAGCTTTGAAAAAACAAGCAATACCTTACTAACAGGTTTGCAAGACAGATTACCCTAGTAGGGACCGTGCTGGATCCCACACCTACTTCCAAGTGAAAACACCTCTCCAGTCAAAAGCTACCAAGGCCGGACCATTTCTGTGGGAGGTATTGGCTGCTTCTTGCGTTGAAGAATTGCCAAACTCCCAGCTGAAGCAGCCCCTGTGCTCCGCAGACATTTTTCCATATATTGTGGCGAAGCACACACAGAATAAGCAAACACCAGGTGGATACGTGTTAATGCTCATTATGCCACAGTTACATTAGCTGGTTAAAGAGCTAACAAATTTCCATTTTCAATATAGCATGCAAGTCCAAAATAATAATTATAGAAGCTAAAAATACCTGAACTGATTTCATAAATGCCTCATTATTGCATATAGCTCAATTCTTGAATTACGGGTCTCATTTTAAATAGGCAACTTTCTACAGGGGTCACTGGTGTTAATACTGAAGAGATTTTGTGCATTAAAAAGTCTGCAGAACACCTGGCAAAGCAAGATTCTAAAAAATCAGTTTTGTTGTGCTTGCTCTATCCAAAGGCAAGTTTGTTCTGGTAAATTAAATCCTTCACTTGCTTCCCATGCACAAGACTTTGAGGAAAATATATTCAAACTCTGCTCGTGACTTAACAGTATCAAGTTGCAGCCCTGTTAGGGGCTAAGATCTCAAAGATGACCAGTGACAAGCTTGCCATAAACAGCTCTGGAGTGAAGTGGCCCATCTCCTCCTGCCACCAACAGTGACAAACTCAAGCTGTCTTCATGGAAGAGAGCATCCCTACGTTGCCAAAGTGCTCACATTTCCTGATGCTAATCCCATGACCTACATTTAAAAAAAAAAATAAATCATACTGATGCAATATTTAAGCATAAAAATCTGGATTGTAACAGGTCACTTCCATTAATCCTTCCTAAATGCATCTGCAGGCTGTGTGCATCACTAAAAGATAGTAAAATCTTAATTCTAGGTACAGCAGGGAATTTATGTAGAAAAAGAAAAGAACTGATGATTACAAGTTTAACAGGTTCCTAAATCACACTTGTTAAAGAGAGCTCTTAGGATAACTTTGAAGTAGTTCACAAATATTAATAACTGTTGCTACTTTAGCAACCCAAGTTAAAAGATCTCCTAACTACATCTCATCTTTTCTGCCTTGCTCTGAAAGAAATTCACATTTAAGAGCACACTAACACTTTCTGGTAAGTGGCAGGCATAGGAAGATAACTTATTTTAAGAACAAAAATTACTGATATTTAGCACCAGTTGTCAAGCCTTATTTATTAAGAATGTCAAAAGCCAATACTCTCATTTTTATTCCTTCATTAAAAATAATCTATAGGCAATTACTCCTTCTGAAGAGCAACAGACATACTGATAAACTTAATAAATTTTACCAAACTGGCCAGTGATGGCTTTGGCTGCCTTCTTTCCTGATCCCACCATTTAAACCAAACAACAACAAAAAAGCACAACAAAGCAAGTTAGGAAAACTTAAAACCTGCTTGTGCATAAATCTCCAGCTACATTTGTCAGAAAAATAAGTCACTGAAAATTGCCACTGAATAAAGTATCTCTTTATCCAAAAATCAAGCAATTTTGTTGTCAGGTACTACTAGACAACTCCCTTCAGACTGAAACCCAAAACCCAGGCAGCACTGAAGACGAATACATTACTATTAATTAACCAACACAGAAATGACTAAGCAGTTATTACTAGATGCTTCTAGCAGAGCCTTTCAGTAACTGAACAGTTGTTTCTTACTTCAACTGTCACCTTTCATCGTTTCCTTCAACTTTTAATCACCAACCTCCAGTTTTCACGGCATTTTCACTTCATTTGTACATGGACCGGAATCCCTGTTTACCTACACAGGGCAGAACCAAAGCTTAGCAAATGAAAACACATTACACACCCAAATATGTAACTTATTTTAGTAAAAGTCAGTATTAGAAACAGCTGTCTTCAGGTATCAAAACAAGTTTGTAATCCACAATTTAAGAAGATGCCTATACTAAGTTGCAATCCTATTAAGAAATCATTCTTGCCAATTCTCATGAAGTTTCCAAAGACTGTTTTATTACAAGTCATTTGTGGGTACGCCAGTTTTGCAGTAGGTTTTCGGTTATTTTCTGGGATTAAATTCCGTTCAAGAAGTGCTCATGAAGGGTGATGTACTCCTCTACAGTGAGGATGTTCTGCTCAAGCTCTCACCAGGTAACTCACAGCAGGGGTGAGGGGAGCACAGCACGCGACTGGGTGGTGGTGCACCAAATTCACAGGCAAATGAACGGCTGGATGCAAAACCTGGCACAGAGGCAGGTGGTTACACCCTCTCCTCTTACCAAAATCCTGAAGATTACGATCAAACCCACCAGGGGGATCAACTGCCACTGTCTGGGGGTTAAAGCATGAGAGAAGAAAGAAGTATTTTCCAAAAGCTTGAACGGTATTTCTCTCGGTTCTGTTTGCCAACACATCTGTATTGGCATAATCTTCTCAACCTGGTTAAAAACCATGTATTGTTTCAGATATTACCGTTACAGTGACATCAGTAGGTACATTGAGATCTGCACTACAATATTTATTGTATTAGAGGAGGAAATGGGCTATGTGATCATTTATTTACAATACAAAAAAAAAAACCCCCAGAAACAAAAATAGCAAAATTAGACACAAAAAATATTACTTTAAAAATACGTAATATGCATCAGCATAGAAAATTAGTAGAAATTCCTGTTATTGTATTTTGTATTTCCATAAACTTCAGCCCCACTATTTTATCAACAGAAGCTGAATCATCCATTTCATTCTACGTATGCCAGCCAGTAAAGAGTCAACTGAGTCAAAGGAGGATCAGCTGCTTCCTATTTACATCCTTTTAAAAATACAACTAACCTTCAGAATGCTACATTTAGCAATACTACTTTTTGCATGCTTAAAAGTAAAACCTTTTAAAATTAGAGTAAACAGCCAATCCAGTCAACATTTCCTTATTCTAGAGCTAAGAGAGACATGTACAGAAATAAGGTGGTGTTTTATGGACAATTTTGCTTCTGAAAATCATCACCCTCATCCATCCATGCATGCAGGCACAGAGTTTGAGATACTCACATGCTTAGATGTCTCACTGCACTAAGACCCTCAAAACACCAATGAAAACCACATTGTTTCCAAAGGCAGCATGATGAATTTGAATTCTACCCAATCTGAACTGTGCTTTACCACAGAGATCAAGAGTCCCACCCAAAACGCCTTTCATTGACTGAATCCTGAAAGCACACTTCAGTAACATGGACTCTTCTTTCTGCTCCAGCTCAGAACAACTCTGAGAAAGTAAGCAAGTTTTACTGCATTAAGCTTCTCTAAAAAGAAAAATAATTGTAAAATCCAATAGAAGCAACAAACATACCCTATCTTAGTGATAGGATGAGACCTCAAAAGTGTGGTAGTTAAGACATTTGAACAAACCTCCTCTTCTCTTTGTGCCTCTGCTACAGGCTGTGCAAAACAGCCTCAGAGACCATCTAAACAAAACTCATTCTTTATGACTACGTTAAAGATCTTACCCAAGCTTCAGCTAATTAATAAAATACATTTATTTTACTGGAGTAAGAATTTAGGTGTTCAAACGATCTCTTACTGAAAATCAGTGTCCTAACAGAGCACTGTCAAAGAAGTTAAGCTACACCATGAAATAACTGCTTTCCAGCACCAGTCTGAAGAGAAAAAGTATTTCACTGGACCTTAAAAATCAATAAAATGTATTGTATGTATATAGCAGATAAAAGAATACTCAGCAGAGATTAAAATATGGCATGACTTCTCTAATCTTTTTACCCAAAATAGACTGAGCAATACTTTGTTCTCCAGCCACACAATCAACATAACCCATCTTTCATCAATGTGCAAGCAGTTCCATTAGTTTTGATAGCGGTGATTTACACCCCCAGCAGCTCATTGATTTCCCCCAGTGATTGCTGTATTTTGATATGTACTGTTGATACAGAATAAGTTAAGGTACAGAAGAACAGGCACAAGATAAGCAAGGTTGACAGACTGAGAAGTAGAGGAACACAGGAGACCTTGAGGCCATTAGACTGAGCAGTGGTGTTTGGGAACAGACAATGCTCAATGCTGATACGAAAGGTAAACTTCACGTGTAGCCCAGGGACCATATCGCAATGGAAAGCACAAAGGTACAGCAGGAAATACTTGCTTTCACCCTTGGATGTATTTCTTTCCATAGGACTGCATTAAATCTCTTTAAACTTCTGGCATTAGTCTTTAAGTATCAGTTGTATTCGTCTAGATAGTGTGCATCTGGTTAGATGGTCAAAAGGAAGAGGAAAATAGAGTAAAATGAAAACAAGTACAGTACTACCAAGGTTATGAGCCAGGGTGGGTATTGATGAAGAAAGACAAAAATGAAAAAGTCAGAAGACAATCCCATCTATTCTAGGAAAAAAATACGTGCAAAGTGAAGTCAAAAAAGCAAAGCCTGTTTAACAAGGCCAGCAGCCAGCAATGTTAGTTGAAATCCGTAGCTGGTCGTGCACTGATTTCCTTGATCCTTGGCACACCTCCTTTACACAAACAGTGCTTCACGTGTATCTGGAGTCCCTGGACTCTATTATTATGCAAAATATGTGGGGTTTTGAGAGGAGTGTGGTTTTGAGTTTGTTTTTAAAGCAGAAAACACACTCACTACAGTAGACAATGTATAAAACCAGAAGGGGGATAAGCTCTGAAGACAGGCCACTTCCACATTATACCGAATATTAAGGATTTTGACTTGGAAAAAACACAGTTATAGTCTCTTCCAGCTCCAGCTTCCACGTCAGCTTGCTTTTATGAGTTCCTTCATCTCCTCTAAGAGCCGAGCTGCTCATTAACCAGGAGCCGAACTGTCACAGTCCTGCAGCACAGTGCACGGTTACCAACTATTTGCCCATCTTGGTTTCCTTACCACAACAAGCTGCGACCTGGCGAGGCAGCTAAAGAGCAGATGTCTGTGCCACCTTCGGCGACACAGGGCAGCAATAACTGGCTTCCCCAGAGCAAGGCCTTCCAAGTTTAACTCATAACAGCAAGGATATGGAACAAAAAAGTTACTATGGGACAAATCAGACTGAGAAATCAAAACCAAATGCATTAAATCTTGAATTCTGCATGGTATGTATCCAGATAAACAGGCAGTCACTGCTAGCTAGGTGACTTAGCTTAACATCCCATCTTACCTCAAGAAAATCTGTTTGAATGCTTTATATTTGATCCCCAGGGCAGCAAAAAAAAAAGAGGATTGTCCAACACCTGATTTAGTACTAATTCCATCCTCTAATATGAGTTAAAGGGAAGAGAGAAGAGTCAGACTAGAAACAAACACAGAGATTACTGGGCATCTTCTTCTATCTAAGGACTCGCCTAAGATTTCCAAAATGTTTGGAAGAACTTCATTTTCTTTTCAAAGTTTCTGAGTTCATAGCGTTTTTAAGATGATTTCTCCCCTTAAATAAGCAATGAATCTTTTCGTAGCACAAATCAAAGTATTTTCTGAAATGCTGAAGCTTCACATATTGCCTATACGCACAAGAATAAAGGAAGTAAGTTGAAATAATCAATTTGACTGCACTGCCCAAAGTTTCTACAATATTTGAGGTCTCATACATGAAAAAGCACTTCCCCAAGTTCTTAAGCATCTCTTAAAAATACACTACTTTATCAGGATTTTAAATCTGTTAAATTGTTCCTGTTCAGCATTATTTACTTTAACTATTACACAGTCTTTCAACCAAAGTACTGTACATTACCTTCTACACTAAGTTTTCAGGTACTAGCCAGATAATATCTTGTAATGAAATCCAGGACTTAGCAACCTGAAGCACAATTAAATTGCCATAAGCACCAAGCGAACTGTTCTTGATCTTTGTACAGACAACACCTTTGTTAAACAGACAGCACTGTATCTTCTGCATTTTACCACTTCAGAAGAAGTGCAACAGGAATATCAAACAGATGTTCCAACAAAGAGAGCTCTTTAATTAGTACAGCATCCTCTCATTTTGAGTACCAAAGGTTTCAGCAGTCTATCACATCTACTTTGTTTTTCTAGACAAACAGGAAAAAAATCACCACACTACTCTCCAAACGCATTTGTTAGGCTACCTGAAGAAAACAGTTTTGGGAATTGAACAGGAAAAACCCAAAAAGACCATCAACAGATTTCTTCTCAGCATCCTAAAGCATGCGAAGGCCTGCGTTGTTGAGCACTATTAACTAACTGGAAACAAGACACATACTAAGTTTTGTACTATGCAGTTATAACTCATGGTACTTTATATGCTGAGATGTAAGCTTACTGCTTTTATTTTGAGATTCCAGCATTGCGATATTCAACACATACCTTGAGCCACTTGGTGTTAAGCAAGATGTATCAGCTTGACAATTTAAATACACTGAAATGGAACAGAACTCTACACATATGGCAGAAACAGACTTACTGCACTAGTTTTAGCCACAAAGATCTTACTAGAAAATACTAGTGCTGTGCACACATCAAACTAAGATACAGGTCTGGGTATAAGCATTGGTCAATGCAGTTTACAGAGTCAATATTTCTGCCTGGCTTTACAAATTTCACTACTGAAGATAACTTGGCTTTACAAATCTCATTCCTGAAGATAACTAAGCACTAACTTTTAAGATCACTGCATCAACAAAAGCAGCACATTCATACCATCTTCTGTACGCTTTTAGCCTTGGAGTTTTGACCCATCTCCTGTCCCTCAATTGCTCTGGTAAATCCCTCAATTACCTACAGAAGTCAGACTGAATACAAAGTGCTTCTATTTTAAAAGGGAGTACACCAGCGTAGTTCAACTTCTCTAATTCCAGAGGGAAGCCACATTCCCCACCAATTACCAAAGGGCAGCAATACCTCAGGCAGTAGCTCCCAGGGCACATCTGGACAGATACAAGCACACCACATCATCTCCTAAAACATCTGTAAGGTCAACAGCCTGCTCAGTAACCCTCAGCAAAAGAAGTCTCGTAAAACATACCCTGTGTTACCACGCATGTCCCAAGGAGAAAGTCTTTATTGTAAAGCACAGCCCATTAATACCAGGCACGTACACTTAGGTTTCCACGGAAGTTAAACTGCAATCTTGAAGTGCATAATTAAAAATTCTACTGTCAGAACAGGGTTGGAAATTTGTTGCAGCATTTCACAAAAATAAAACAAACCCACTCAGCTTGTCAGATAATGGTTTCGCAAATAATATTAGATAACCTCTGTTTAGTGACAGATTTCAATAAACCCTAAAACGTCCTGATGAACACAAAGCATGTGTTGCTGAACACACTCCTAAGATGGTTCCCTAAATCCAGCCTAAGAAGGCAAGAAGGCCAGAAAAATAGCAAGCAAAAGGTGTACAGAATTAGCAGCTCACCTGCAATAGTTAAGCAGAAACACTTTCTTCCTTACAAAGATAGAAAATAACTGGCATCAGCTGTTGTAATTAAGCCTACTGTAAGAGAAGAAAAAAGAAGCCACAGCAGCAAGGCATTGCTTTCCTGTCAGTGATGTCAACTTTGTGGGTGTTCGCCTTTCTGAAAGTCATATAGAAAGCCTTGCAAAATTTCTTATTTCATCCCCCACACTCAGTACAGTTTGATTTTGCAATGATGATGAGCAAAATCATCACTGATACCAGAACTGGTAAAATATTAACAGCTACTTTGGTAGACAGCATGCAGGACTTTCCAGAGATAAGAATTTTGGTTTTTCTTTTTTTTTTCCCCATCTTTGCTACACTGAAAACAGTGACAAAAAATCTTTACACAGTTTTTAATATAGGACTGCGTTACATAATGCTACAAAAAAAATCGTCTAATCCATCTAATTACAGATAATTAATATTTTCTTTTTTGGGAGTGCTGGCAGGCATTACTGCAGTTTTCAAGAAGACAACAAGAATATTCTCATCTGAGAAAAACATGATAAACATAAATGGCAAGTAATTTTAGGCAAACCTTCCTGTTTCTCAGACCAGTGTAGGAACACACAAAAAATATTCAGTTATCTACAATTCAATTAACCCATATAACATATAGAAAGTGTTTATTTTCTGCACATAGAACCTTTAGAAATCGCAGTGATTTGACAGGCTGAAATCCCACTTCATCAAATAAAAACACATACTTTTAATGAAGCAGTTCCTGCCAACTACTTAAAGAAATGAACTACATACCATATTAAAATGGCAACTAGATTTTTTTAATCACTCTCTTTCCCTTCACTTTATTATCTGCTACTAATTTTTCTCCTCATCAAGTTCCAAATACTATTTATGATAATAATTTGAAGATTCAGCCTATCTTTACCACCGTCAATGACAGAGCTACCTTATATCTCGTCTCCTCTAAGCTCCCTCAGATCACCTTCTCCAGGTCTTCAACCTCATTTCCACTTATCTGTTCTTAGGATCCCAAAACAGACACAGCACAGGAAGACCCAGTTTTAACCCCTCAGTCCCACCGAATTAAAAAATAACTATAGCTCTTCTCTTTGTAAGCCTATGACAAATGACAAAAATACCTTGGTTTTAACAATTCTTAAGCCAAAAAATAGTTGGAAAAGAAATAATTTTAAAACAAGTCTACTTGAGCATTTAAGTCAGTAAGAAATGTCAGAGATCTTGATATTAACCTACAGATTCTGCATGCCCACGAGGCAAAGAGGACCCAGACTCATGAGCAAGTTTCCAGCATCAGCTGACCCACAAGAAGCATCTATAAGCAGCCTACATGGAGTTTGAGATATTTGGATTAATTCAGTTGGCCATGAAAAAGGGCCATGCTTATTTGAATAATCAACATTTATCTGAAGAGTGCAGGCATGGATAATATCCATGGAGTAGATGGCAGGGGGTAACCTGTTCATTAATCCAAAGCCAGGTCTTCTCAACACCTGCACCATCTTCTAAAGCATTCCCATTTCAAACTGGCTATGGTTATTTCTGCTGGATATCAACAAGACTTAATTCTGGCAACACCTAAACAACTAAGTATTTGCTTCATAACTGCTTTCTCAAGCACTCATTCTTGTGTCCTGCCTTTCCGCATCCCCAATGAACTAAAATGTCAATGTCATACATTGTGTATGGGATCCTTATTTCCTGCCCCTTTCAAATTTTGAAAGCCAAACAACTGAAGCCAATGCTGAAAATCCTGAACAGAATTTAAAGTTAGGATTTCCAAGGCCTCCTACAAATTACGCTTCCATGATGTCCCCAAAAATATTTTTTTTGGCTTATTCATACAAATTATCATGTAGGCATCTAATTACAGCATCCCCAGTAACACCGAGCGTAAGATATACATAGCAAGCGACACCATATCTTAGCTGTTTCCAGATGGCATGCATGAATATTGTCATGTCATTACTCTCTAGCTGGGTTCAAGAAGGAAGATTCCTGGATATCTAAGAATATACTGGGAAAGGCAAACATTACCCCTGTGCCTAGCACACTCAAGGCTCCAACTGCAGTCTTCCAGACAGAGATATTTCAATACATTTCAGGAGAATAACATATCCTAACACATTCTATACCACTGTAAGTGTAATGGACAAAAGCATTTAATACAAACTAACACCGTCTCACAAGATATTAATTGTAAAGAACACATTTTAGAAGGCCAGCTGTTTAAAAAACATGCCAAGAAAATCTGATATTTATGTTTCCAAAAATACTTTTAAATGTGTATTTTTATTCAAAGGCTTCATCTTCTTTCTCTCTACTTGAGAGACTTCCAGTGCTTTAAAAAAATACAGTATTCTGCTTCAAAACCTGTTTTGGAGTGTCCATACTTTTGTACTAGGAAGCCTTCCATAGCAATGTGCATTGATTACTTTGGCATCTAAAGTCAAGGTACTGTTCATAGCCAGCTCAAAGCTTTTAAAAACCTCTTAATGTTCTGCTGAACTACCAGTTGGCTCAAGTATCTATGGATTCTGCATACATTTCTGTTTGGTGAAAAACAAATCCATGCACACAAAATCCCCAGCATCCTAGACACCCTGGGAAGAAATAATAAATTGAGATACTATGTTAAATAGAAACATGGGGGCTTGGGGGTATTTTTGTTTTTTATCACGACCTTGGCTAATAGGAGTTCCAACACTACCAGTGGGGAGAAAACAAACATTTTGAATGGAATATGTATTCTTCTCATTTGGAGTCTGCACTTCGAGCAATCAAGAGACTCCCTTAAAAAAAATTCCACTTTGTCTTCAATTTCACGCTTAACAAACATTTAATTAACACAAGGTAGTTGCTTTCAAGGTTATAGGTGTCGTGTCCCCCTCCCAACATAACCTGTAAAATAAATAAATATAATACTGGTATGAGCACAGACATTAGAGACGCCAGAGGCAACTCACCTAAGCGTAATTCAACCACTCGAACGCACGATTTCTCCTTTCAACTTGCTGGTAACAAACTAGCGCTAAATGCGATCCTTGAAACAATACGGTACGCCATATGGCTAAAACTGGATATTAAAATTGAGAATATCAATTACCAATCCACTAATGCTGAGAGCCAAAATCCATGGACAGTAAGAATTTAATCCAATTCAGTGACTAAAACATGAGCTGAGCCCGACTGACTGAAGACAAATCTACTGCTGGTTTCACAGAAAGCAAGCAGCTCCAGATTTTTATTGCAATAACTACAAGGCTAGCTAAATGTAACCCTACCTTGACATTCCTAACTGCAGCAATGGGCATCATAAGAATCTGCAAGAGGAACATAAGTTCCATGTGAATTGGCATCTTGTTTCACAGTGATTGAGAAATCACAACTAAGTAACTATTTAAGAACAGTTATAGCTGTTTTCCACATGGCCAAATTGAAGGCTTCAAAGCAGCAGGAAGTTATTATACACTGCAGCCAACAACATCTTGCTTAATTTCAGGAAAAGGCATCCTAAAAAACACAAAAGGTATATATTTCTACTACAATTAAAGGATCTTGAAAGAAACTGCATTAATTGAAGGATTTTTCTAAATGTACTAGTTTAATTGTTCTAGTCTTAATTTTTTTAATAACTGTAGCATGTTTATTCTTGGATGATATTAAGAATAATGCTACACAAAATTCTACACCCTTCCTAATTATACAAACCTTATTGGTTACTTACACAAGAAGAATTCTCATTAAGTCCAAATACATCATTTTCAGATTTCCCTGAGGTATGGAGGTGGTTTAAAAACTGCTCCTCTAGGATTTACTGTGGAATTCTAGCTTCACATGTTGTTGAATATTTCATGGTAGGATGCTTCCTACGTACTGACCTAGCAGCTGCAAGGACTAAACAAGGATAAATGCAATTTATACTCCATACAGAATCCCACTTTACCCAACTCCTTTCTGATCCTGTACTCAAAGGCCAAAGTAGTAGTACCAAAAAACTGCACAACTAGTTTTAACAGCACGCTTGAAGCACTACCAAACAGCACTAACAATTTATTGGACAAGTATTCTTGATTTAAAAGAAGAAAAAGCATAGTAGAGGAGTAAAATGCATTCAGCCAATTTCATGCTTTTGCCTTTTAAAAACTATTATTTAAAATCAACACAAGCTTCAACTGCAAATTAGCTCTTCTGCTTCCTTCTGTATGAACTACACCTGGGCTATTACAGTAAACTAAACCAACTGATTATACATTAAGTCATAGATAAACAGTACTAAAATGGTTGATACTACCAAAGGTTTGGAGGTCATTTGAATACAGGAGACATAACAAGCATTTCTTATTTTTCTTGCTGGGCAGCGTATTATTGTAAGCCTCAGTCCAGTATATCAAATACTAACCAAGCTCCTCAGCGTATTATTGTAAGCCTCAGTCCAGTATACCAAATACTAACCAAGCTCCCTTATTTAGGCTACCAAAAGAGGGAAGCTTGGCACTATAGGGAAATATCACCAAAGTTACAAACTGAAAGTCCATTTTTCTTAAAAGGTATTTAAAAACCACACGTAAAAGGCTTTATAAATTCATAATATGATTTTAAAGTACAGTATTTCACAGACACAGAACTGTGTTAATATCCCCTTTACTTCTCCCTAAAAATAAGTTACCTAGAGTATGACAATAATTCCAGGCCAAAAGCAGTTTTAAAAGCCTCCACAAATTTTCAGCATTCTGAAGCAGATGGGAGACTCCTTTGTATGACAGGAAGACAACTGTCTGTCTGCACGGGCTCTGACGACTACCTGGCTACTAGAGAACCAGCACACAGCCCCAGCAGAGTCTTTGTATACCTGTGCTCTAGGTTAAAAATGCTGGTTTTCAGCAACAGGCTTAATAAAAACCAGGAACATTTTGATGGTACTGCAAGGTAAAAAAGAAAACCATGTCACCCCTTTATCCAGTAAGAGCCTATGTGAACATTTCAATAAAACTATTTACTCCTCCCACCTAGTTCCTATCTGGAGAAGCTCACCAAAAAAAAAATGAAGGAAAAAAAACCCCCACAGATTTCTTGTAACAATCCTCCAAATGCTCCTCCTGCCCCCACCCTCCAGAAAAAGAAGAAAGCAAAGAGAATGAGAAAGTAAACCTAAAATACAATTACGAAATAAGATGTAGTTTGGCAAAGCTGTGGTGAGGAGGAGTTGAAAAATGAGAGCTGCCTTGCTGCAAACGCCATCTTGTTGCAGCTATTGGGCCCAGGCACAGAAAGATCCATTCATTCACAGCAAAAAGAAAATCAAACACACACCCTGGCTAATCTGCAGCCACCAAAACAACTACACTATTATCACCCCTTCTCTTTCTCCTCTCCTAAAGCACCCAAGGGAAAAAAATAAACTGATATATGACGTTTAGAACAAATGTAGATCTTAATATACAAGCTTCGTTTTCTCACATGTATTTCACATACACATCGACAGTATTTCATCTCGACTCACATCCTTGTGCTCAGCAGATCAGCTTAAAATATGGGATAAATCTCTCGTGATTGGGTGTGGATATTTTACAGCAGCAAAACGTTTACATTTTCAGTCTTAAATCACCTCTCCAAGTTGAGCCAACTAGTCTCAAAAGCTGTTTCAATAATCACTTAAGCCTTACATTTACAATCCTTTCCTCCTATTTTCTACTGTGGAGACAATGCATAATAACGTGGCAGACGGCATCCTAGAAAGGATGCCTTATTTAAAATAACGAATCCCAGCCACGACTCTGGTGGAGAATAATGAAATATCACATCCGTTAAAATTTCAGTTCATTTTCAGAAATGATAAATTGACATCTTACAACAAGCTCTATATCATTCTGGTTTTGCTCTGGACGAGGTTTTTTTTCTTTAAATAAAACATCTCATCTCTCTCACATTAACATACAAGACTTTATACCTCTTCATTTCCAACAAAGCTGTAGGATTTCTCATTCTACACCTTAAATATCCCCTGTATGGATAAAAAAATATTGAAAACCTTTCAATAATAAGCTAGGAATTGAAATAGTATTTTAAACAACATTTCCGAGGAGGAAACTCCATTTTTCTATTGTAGCAGACATCCTCCATGATCTTCATTAGTGCTGCTACGGGCACACAGAAATATGCAGCACCGTAATACGTGGGGGAACAACAAATATGCGGTCTAAATCCATCCTCGGTTCCGATTTTACAGCGAACAAAACCTTCTCTACCCCTCCCTCCCTCCCTCGCTATCCACAGCATGAACCCGATCTGCGAGCCCTTCCCTGGACCGGGGGCTGCTGGAAGCAGTCTTACCCTGTTTGTCTCACCCCCGTCTCCTCTTAATCAGTTTTCCACCATTACAGCAGACACACCATAGCTTTTTCTTGAATCTCTCTCCAAATATTCCCTCTGCCGGCTGGATCGCTCGGGAAACTCGCCTTTTGTATCTCAACGCGTACCAGAAAACACCCCAAACCGCCTAACAGAGACCACTACAGCGTAATTATAATTAAAAATGGACCCCCGCAAGATCCAAGGCCCCCTCCCTTTTCGCCTGAAAGCCTTCAAGAGAGAATCAGTCCCACCCCCACCTTTTTCTCCTCCTCCTCCAGCTACAAACACACTTCTTTTTTAGGGGAAGCTGGAGCACCGAGGAGGTGGGGAAGCGCGGGGGAGGG
>NW_010173198.1:19463-27049 GCF_000695765.1 Mesitornis unicolor | reverse complement strand
TCCTGGTGTCGCTCCTGCCGCCTGTGGCGAGGCCGCTGCCGCCGGCGGCTCCGCCCCTGCCCCAGCGCATCCCTGCACACACAGATACTCTTCATGCATGCACACGCTCCCGGACACATGCACGGGCGTAGACACACACACACGCACACACACCCACACCCACACACACACACCACCAGTGGGAAAGTATGGTTTGATTATTTTCTTCTGTTGCTTTCTCTGTTCATTACCAACTTCGGAGCAGAAAGCAAGCATTTAAAAGATGTTTGTATCAGGGATTATGGTATGCTAAAAGATGTCCGTTTCAGAACTACCCAGCAACATGGGCACTTCTGTTTCTCTTTGACCTCAGTTAAAAAGAAAAAAAATACCTAACTTATATCTCACTAGTTCTAAATGCTCCTGGGTTTGAGATCCATTGATAAACCTTTAGTGCTCATAACTTGTATTGGTTGGTTGAACTTTTTGTCTCTGCCCTTGAGTAAGGTTGGGAGAAAGTAGAAGGAAAAAAAAAATCACTTCTTTCCTGGTATTTTAGCACCTGTAATGGCAGCAGGCATTGGACTATAATATCCAAGGCAGTGGAAACTTGTCCAGCAGAAACTGTTAGCTGCTCTTACTGTGGGTGAAGAGGCTACTGAAGAGCTGTGAGAGAAGAAACTGCTGGGTTTTGCTGGTCTGAGTCGACTCTTGCCAGTTTGAATTCTCCCATCTTCCCTGCATTACTCCTTTTTATATTATATTTACTTCAGCTTATTGAAGAGACCCATGTCAATACTTGATTCAATTTTTATTTCAGCTTTCTAGAAAGTGGTTTAACAAAGGTCACAGTAAACTGCAGTTATCTCACAGTGTGATTCGTTTGTCATATTGTCTTGTGATTCCTGAGGACAGACTTGGGGACAGGCTCTGACTGCAGCTCCTCGGCACTGCGGGAAGCCCGGGAAGGCTTTGCTTTCAGCTGCTGTTCTGGTTTGTTAAAAAAACAAACCAGAGTGGCACATGCAGGAGGTAAACTTGCACTCATGAAGAAAACCAGGAACAAACCACCAGGGCGACAGGTGAGTCTCTGCTACTTTTCCCACCTGCCAGACTGCCATGCTGCAGGAATTAGAGGACACTTTCCACCATACAAATTCCTTGTGGCCAAATTCAATTCAGAAGTGTTGATGTTGGTGTTTGGACATGCTCCGCTGTGACCAACTGGCATCTGGCAGCAGGGCTGCTCCAAGCCTTCAAGCAGAAGGAACAATGCTCTGCTGCCCACTCGCAGTTACTCTCTCCTCCATCAGCGAGCCCATACCTAAGCTGTCTCTCTCTCTCCAGGCCCTCTCTCAGCCCTCTGCACAGCGTGATTCACTCAGGAATCCCCAAAGCTGACACGGGAAGAGGTGGAGTGGATCTGATCCTCAGCTGCAACAGCAGGCAGCAACAGGCAGCTGTATGCTTTTGTGCTTAACAACACCCCACCTTCTTTTCCCTGCTCCCCTGGTGGTTTTGCACTTTGGGTGATGACCCAGTCACTGCCTTGGGCTTCACTGTATCTGTGTAAGACCAGTGCTCAGGAGCGCTGTCCTTAAGACACTAGGAAAAGGCTAAATTTGTTCTGCCTGGAACTTAGGACAAACTGTAAACAGTTATGTTTGCTTGCTACCACTTAAATTCTTGTTTGCTGTCCATAAAATCTTGTTGGCTTTTAAAAATAATCTGTGTAATCTTTAAGAATGGCAGTACATTTGGGCTCAGTTTATAGCATAAATCAGAAATGCTGTGGTCTCTTTCTTTTGGCTTGTCTGCTTTTATACCATAAAAGCAACAAGATGTTTTTGTTCTGACTGGATCATTTTCAACAGAAGAGTGAGGTTTTGGTATCCCAAGTCATCCCATGTCCTCTGTGGTTATAGCTCAAACAAGATTTAGTTGAGTGTCAGGCGTTTTAGTGTGAAAGCGATGTAACTCAATTATGAGATCAATTATTCCTGATAGTGGTGGCATTATGGTATACTCTGAGAGTCACGCAAGGCTGGATTCTTCCATCAGTCTGTAGAACAGTCCCTTCTGAGCTATTAAGTGTTCCAGAGTATCAAATTCAGCTATCCGACCATTTTCCAAGACTAAAATCCTGTGAACATTAAAACAGAAGTGTAAGCTTGGGGATACACCAGCAGCTGTAACAAACTTAGTTATTTCTACATGTTTCTAAAAGACATTTCAGTACTTGCTTGTGATTCAACCAAGCTTTCCAGCAGCTTTTCAACTGGGAAACAGCCGTGGGACAGAAATAGGTTTCTGATGAGTTGACTATTCAAGTACTGAGTTTCTGGGAAGGGAGGATTTTTGCAACTGAGACTGGGCTAAGATTTGTGAGTGTGTATTGTAGCCTCACAGTTTTAAGATGAAGCAAAAAGCTGTAGCCACAGTTTCACTATCAGTGAGGGGAAAAAGAGGTATAGCACAGCATGGAATGCATCATGTAGGAACAAATGACCTTTGATTAACCTATTGGTGCCCAACTAATGTAAGATAACTCCTGCAATCTCTAAAGCAAAGCTTTGAGGGTTAAACAAGAAAAAGACAGCAATGAAACTGCTGTTCACTGACACTCTGTGGTTTGTCTAGTTCACACAGGTCATCTGTGTCTTCCTCCTTAGGAAAGGGGCTGAAGATATTACCTGTCGCAGTCCATGATGGTGTTTATCCGGTGAGCTATTGTTAACACTGTGCTGTCTTTGAACTGAGTCCTCAGGGTGGACTGAATCTGGAGATCAGTTTCTAAATCTACTGCTGCTGTGGCCTCATCTAGAACTAGGATTTTGGCTTTCTGAAGAAGTGCTCTGGCCAGGCAAACCAGCTGTTTCTGACCAGTGCTGCAAGTAAGAGGAGAGATGGTAAACTGAGAGGAGTAGTCACTTTTCCCTGGGGTCAGAATAAGTGATTAATTTGAAAATAGTAATGAAAAGGGGATTTTTCCTTTTCCCTTTCCCTGAATGGGTGATTGTGGCTGGTGGCACTGCAGATAACAGCATGAAACAAGCTAAGGAAATGGAGTGTACTATAGCACCCAGGAGATCTGCACTTGGAACAGGAATCCAGTGTTTCAGGTACTGCACAAACACAAGCCACCACAATGATGAAGTCTGAAGATCTCCCACTTGGTGTCTTATGATTTGATTTCATGCTGCTAAACAGGACAATAATACAGCAATTTGCTGTCTGGGCACCATTTATTTTAGTTAATTAAGACTTCTTGTCCCACTAGCTGTACGTTCTCCTACCCCACAGGCTGGCAATGCCCTGCCAGTCTTTCTGCAGATAAGGTACCTTAGGTTTTCCCCTCGGTCAGTGCACTTATATTCCAACTGATCTGGCAAATCTGCAACAAAGTTCTTGAGCTGAGCCAGTTCCAGAGCTGTCCAGATGTCTGCATCAGTGTACTGGTTTAATGGGTCGAGATTCATTCTTAGGGAGCCAGAAAACAAAACTGGTTCCTGAGCACAGAGACAGTACAAACAACTCCTGAAATGAATTCTAGAAAAGAGCTCTCCAGTGTTCCCTGCTGCAAGCAAATCTGTGGCTGATGTTATACTGAATGGGAGACTAGCTTGGCATGGAGGTTATTTCCACCTTTGACATTTCTGAGTGTTCCTCCTCTTTCAGAATCTTTATAAACCCTTCCCAGATGTTAAGACTTACAACACTGCTGAAGCATTTTGGAAATTAATTTCATACCTGGGGAATGACAGTTATCTTATTTCTAAGGTCATGGAGGCCTAGTTGAGCAATATCTAGTCCATCAATTAGGATTGCTCCTTCTGCAGCTTCCACTAATCGCAGTAATCCCACAGCAAGGGTAGATTTCCCAGCTCCGGTTCTTCCAGTTATGCCAATCTGTAAAGTGCAATGGAAAACCTTTGGTTTTGATGTTCATTGTTTTCCACAGCTGGACAGACCCGTCATGTAGTTTCTCTTTGCCTTTTGAAGAGACACAGCTTTGCATGGATCAGATCTTCAGGGCTGTTCAAGATTCACATAGTTGAGCAATACATTCTTAAAGGGAATAATTTATAATTTGTAAGTTTTGTATGAAAAATAATCTTTAAAGTCTTTGATGGGAAGAATAACTACAAGACTTAGCAGCTAGAACAGGGTCTTGATGTGGCACTAGATCTAAAAAGTGAAGCTCCTTTGCTCTAACTCTGCTAACCTTCTGTGAAATGAAATTTCACTCAGAAGAATGTCTACTGTATGCTGCAGTCCTGGAAGCACCGCTTTGTACCAGAAGAGGAGTGCAGTGTGATAGATGGGCTCATACCTCACTGCAGCTTTAACACTTACAAGTGACTGTACCTTGGTGTAGGGCACGGACTGCATCTGCCCAGATCTGATCACTGCAAAACACTGCTCGCACTTTGTAGCTCTTCTGAAACAAGCGGCTTTGCTTACCTTCTCTTGCCCATTGATGGTTAGATTGATGTGCTTCAGTGCTAACTCCAAATTTGGCCTGTATCGCAAACTATAGTTTCTAAATTCAATTCTTCCCTCTGTGAGCCAAACTTTACCTTGAAGTTTGCCATTCAGAGACCAGGGTGCCTAAACAGATGAAAACAACCAACATATAAAGCTGATTTAAATTACCAAATTGAGTAGCCATACTGAAATCAGAAGCTTGTGAAGATGTCTGTGCCAAATTCCCCTGATCTAGTTACTGTCTCAAAACCAGAAAAAGGCTTCTAACTTTCATATTGCAAATGCTGCCTTTATACTCTATGCAAAGATGCCAATTATCTTAACTGAAAATGGGAATAAACATTTATTTGCATGTCAGAGTTCTGACATTTTAAGTGGTTCAATAAAAAAAGATTTATGTGCCCCTGTAAACAGAACTGTGAAAGTCTCCTTTAGTAGGATCAGGGGGCAGCATATGAAGAAATAATTTTAATGACTACAGAACAAAAATGATTGCACTGGAAACTTTTGGTGGCTAAAAGGCTATAGAGCAGCCCTCACTTATCAGAGAGCTGCATCTGAACTCACACAATAAATACATACTCCAAATACGGGCAGAAGATACAGCTCATTCAATGAGTGTTACCAGGTGAAGCTATTTTAATGGTAATCTAATGCTTATCTGTCTTGAGGAAATAATGATGATCAGAGGTTATAAAACAAGTCTAATCATCAGGATAAAAAACAAATGCTGCAGTTCTTTAAAGGAAATATAACTGGCCTTTTAGAAGGGGAAAACTAGGAGGTTTGTCCAGGTGGAGCAGAGAAGTTACTCGTTTAGTTTGCAGAGATGTTTGCCTCTGCTAGTAAGGTCAGTAGGTGTGAGCTACCTCCTTAGGAGTCCTCAAGTATTCTCTCACTCTCTCCACAGAAACAATGTTGTTCTCTATTTCTGTCCAGGAGCGCACCACCCAGTTCAGAACACCAGTTATCTAGCAGGAAGAAAGAGAAGCATTAGGGCAGATAAATCTTGACCTGTGCTTGCGAGGTACATGGTACTTTGTCTTAGTGTTTATTCATAAAGAGCTCATCAGCTAATTGCTTCAGAAATCATCCCTTAAAAAGCTAAAAATAACCATGGATCCTTGTGAAAGTTTAGAAAGGCATCTAGAAAGCAACAGAAATAGTTCATGATTGCTTAGAAATTAAAATGGTAGCAGAATGTAAAACGCAAGTTGCTTTTGATGAAAGACAAGCATGGTATTATTTCAACACTGAATTACCTGAAGAGCATATGAAATGGAGAAGCCAGCAGTTCCTGGACTAAGATGTTTTCTGCCCATCACTGCAAATAGTGCTGCAAACAACACAACGCCATTGCCTAGAAACTCCAGGTTTGTAGCAAGCCACCTGCGAGAGGAGGAGAGTACAGGGCTCTTGCTGAGTGCCCTCTTCCTTTCTCCCAGTATAATACTTTGCAAAACATTTGTGGAGCTACTGGGGTACAGGATGTTCAACAAAGCTCTTATCACACCCTGGTTGCTCTTATCCAGCCACCTCTGAGCTCATGAATGTCTCCAGCCTGTCCACACTTACTGTCTCTGCTAGGATTTTCTCCAACACCTGTTGGATGAGAGCAGCCAGCAGAGATTATTGGATGAGTTGGTCCAACACCTCTCACTCTTGGTACTCTTCACCTGTTTGATGACTGTTGGCTGATGGGTTCTGCATATAGCACAGGCCTCATGCACAGTCATGTGATGATGGGCCTCACCAGGAATGTACTACAGCTTCCTGCATTTCTGACACCAAGTGATACCTCACAGCTGTGTGTTAGGATGTGTGTGCCTAGCCCAAAGAGACAGAGCATACCGATTGTGTGAGGGGCATGTTGCCAGAGAGGGGCACAGCATGAGTGACTGTGAAAGAGACTACCCTACCTCAAAATGCTGTGTACCTCCACCCAAGCCCCAAGAGCTCACCACTCACCAAGGCTGTGAGAGTAAACCATTATTTTCTTTACACTGCAGATTTGTACCTGTCAGCAACTGCTCCAGGAAAGCACATTCGCTGATTCTCATCCACTAGAAAATTGCTCTTCAAAATAAACCTCTCCTGATCCTTGAAAGCACGAATCACACTGCTCCCTTGGAAGGTTTCTGAGACGTGGGAGTAGATGGGTGACCTGCTGGCAGCCTCTGTGCGTCTCAGCTGGCAGGAGGTGATGACGTAGAAGTGCTGGTACAAAGGGAAATGGAAGGGGAAGTGATTAGAAGGTTTATGTCTCCATGGAGGTGCTCCACAGGGAAGGGCTCAACAAGTGCAATAGTATGTACTGTCCTAGTGTTACAAAACCTAATATGCAGGTAGGAGATGTCCTTAAAAGGTGAGGTAGCGTTTTTGCCCATGTTATGTCCTATCTTTGTTAAGAATAACCCCATAGCTAGTTAATGCAAAGAAGCCAGGGTATTATGAACTCACAAAGCCTTTAAACTCACACTTACTTGCTCCTGTAGACCAGCCCTTTGCTTGATGGAGAACAGAGGTGTGCTTGCACCCCTTATTTGCCCTTACCTCATATTCAGTCTTAGCTGGCAAAGCATTTGAGGTTTCAGAGCCCAATGGGAGAGCTGCATGGCATACATGGCTATATGAAAAAGCAGTGTAGGAATTCTGGAGGAAGGGAAAAATGCCTTTGGTCTTAATATGATTTCATAATAATTAATTATATTATGAAGTAATGGAGAGAAGGAATATAGCTCTAGGTGGGATCAGAAAAGCACAAGCCTTTTTGTGAGGTCTCCGAGATTCTTTGGGTGGCTGGGGTGATGTGGGAAGAGCCACTGACATTACTCGTTCAGATGCAATTTGAGATTATGAAACTAGTTTCTGCACATCTCTGTTCCTAAGAAATAGAAGGAGCCTTTCTGCAGGACATGGCCATGCTGTTTCAGCCTCTCCTGTCTGTGTATCTCTGTGAGCTCCTACCTGGAATACAGCATAAAGAACAGTCAAGGGCACTATGGCCATCGCTGCCTTTGGTGTAGCCACTATTATCACAAGGTAGATCTCCAGCAAGTTGAACAAGAATCCCAGCAAGGACTTAAGCTTGTCAGGGATGACAGAATCAATAGCATCCA
>NW_010173198.1:0-19432 GCF_000695765.1 Mesitornis unicolor | reverse complement strand
GGTTCAGCAAGTTCCCAATGGGTGTTTGCTCAAAGAAGACCATTGGGGATCTAGCAACATTCCTCAGCAACTGCAGGAACAGCTTGTGCGATGCCAGCACACCACCTAGAAGGACTGCTGCCGTGGAGACAAATCTGCCAAGGGCTGTAATAGCAAAAAAAACCTCCAATTATTATTAGGTCTGAACAAACTCACCTTGGGATTCCCCTTTGTGAAAGTCCATGACTTTCTCTTAGTACTGTGAATGCTATTCTAGTGAGAGGAGCTGACTTTCTCTTTGGTAGCAATTAAGCCAAGCCTCAGAGCTGCAGGGTAAACTGCCCTTTCTGTGAGGTACTTACAGAGGGGCAGAAGACCTTCTAAGCAAGCTTGATGGGGGCTATGGATTCAGCAACTTAAACACCCAGGAAAAATTCTTTATTCTTCACAAAATGAGCTTGACTGGAACTACTTTGAATTACTCATTCTTAGGTTTCCTGCCTCCAGATTCACTGCTAGCACAGGATGGTAGCCAACCCTTCCCAGTCCTCAACTTGTTCAAAGCTTTTCCAATCTTTTGTCACTTGGGCTGAGATTTTTCCAGATTTGATTTCTGCCCTAAAACAAGTGATTTCTTTTTTTTTTTTTTTTTCATTAAAAAGTGACCAAATGAATTGTGGCCATTTTTAAAAAGAAAGGTTTAAAGAAATTTAGAATTCCACAACTTCCTCTTTTTCTCTCTCTTTACCCTCAAAGAACCTAAACCAAGATTTAATTCAGCATAGAGAAGACCCAACGCTTGCACTTTTATATGATTCATTTATATTGGAGGAATGGAAAGGGATAAGAACAAAGATATGCAGAAAATGTTGGATACAGGGGGCAGGATGCTGCATTTCTTCCATTGTTGAATGTTTTTTAAGGGTCATTTAGTTCCAGCAGGAAGTATAGAGGAAGACACTATCATGGTCTGCTGGAAGGCACAGGAGAACACTTCTAGCATACCATGAAGTACAATTTCAGAAAGTATCACTGGAAGTATTGTTCAGATCCCTTAGAAATCCTCTCTGTGCATCAGAGCCTGTAGTTTTAGGTGGCATGCCAAACCTTTAGGGCTCGTGCCAAAAGCCCAGGAGGCTCAGAGCCTATGAGTATGCACTTGTTTATATTTTGAGAAAACATCCTGGATATAGGAAAGGAAGGTGGAAATACAGAGAAGAATTAGGTGAGCAAGTAACACACAAACCTTGAATTGCTCCCAGTGCACCAAAGACTCCAACTCTCAGCTCTGTGTGCTGTTGTGTCCCATTGTGGACAGGGTCATCTGTCCACATGCTGAGCCAGTAACCACGAGAAAATGACACAGCTTGCTGACACGTGAACAACAGAATGATGTACACACACAGTGGCAAGCCTGTTGCCTTCAGGTAGGCTGCATAAATTGAAGTATTAACCTAGAGCAAAACAATTGGTGAGAAACAGGAGGAGAAGTTGGGAGGATCAAGCTTGTTCGGTTATATATCATGGGACATATCAACCATGTTAATTCTTTTTTCTTCTTGTTTTCCTCAAGGTTTAATAATGAAGCCACACTTAAATAAATCCATGGTGTGCTTACCCTGCCATGCTGAGTTTCCTCTCCCTTGGTCAATCTTCCTTTGGTAGCTGCAGCAGTGGTACAGTCTTGACTTACAGGAATGCTTTCCCTTCCCATAGCCAAAGATTTGACTGAATTGTCACTTCATAAAGGAAACAAAAAATCCTTTCAATTTTTAGCCAAGGTAATCAGTATTTTTAAACTAGATCTCCTTACTCATCTAACCCTATATTCATGCCTATTTTGAGGTTTTTGGGGTGACCCCAACCATTGTCCATACTTATCCCAGAGACTGGGCTCTGTCAAGGTATTAAACAGAGGCTTTAAGCATTCATTTGCTGTTGCTGGCTTGAAATGAGTCAGATCTTACAGCCCCACTGGGAAGTGAACAGCAAGCAAATGTATCAACATGTCTCGTATGTGAGCTCTTGAACAAATTCTGGCTCCTTGTGAAATATGGAGAAAACATTGGTCAGCATCCACATTCAAGTGCATTTTGTTTGTTCTTATTATTAATTTACAGATCAGTCTCAAACCTGTATCATACTCAGTGAGAACCTCCATGTGGGCTTGTATGGGCTCTTGGAGCAATTTCTTCAGTGTCTGAGACAGCTTTAGACTTACCTAAAGACCTTCTCCTGTGATGGACCACTTCTAGAGGTGACTGTGCCTTTGGTGTCTCCTATAGCTGTGAAATAAATGCATTTTTTTCCTGAATGCTTTAGAATCCCATTTTGTCCTATATAGCCTGTGAGAGACTGGTAATATGGAGGAAATATTCATTACAAAGAATTGTTTGTAAGCATAGCAATATTTAGTTGAGGCTTGAAAAACAGCACATACAGTGGGTTATTTTGTTTACTGCATGATTGTTGTCTACTAAGATGGAACTGTTTATTCAAGAATGAATTTTGAGGTAATGAGTCAGCTAATTTGACAGACATATTTTTCCCCACACAGTGACAGCTTAGTGTGATTGGATCTCTGCTTTAAATGCCCATAAGAGAACAAATGTAAGACTGGCTTTTGCAGTTTTATTCTCTTTTCCCTCTTCCCAGATGTGAACAGCAGCAGACCCTGCCCTTCCCCTTGCAGTTCTTTAGTGTTAAGTATAATATTAAGGAAACAATTGACTGATAGACCTAGGAAGAATGATTCCAACTCATCTGGGTTACCTGGAAAACCAGCGCTTGCCTTCTCTTCTGCAGTGATGTGTGAATGAAGAAATTCTGCAAAGGCCCCATTTCTCTGTAAAAGTTCTTGGTAGGAACCAATTTCTGAGACTGTTCCATCCACCAGCAAAACAATGTTGTCCACTTGAGGCAAAATGTTGATTGTGTGGGTCACCAGTACACGAGTCTGCTTGAACAGAGAAGGAACAGTTACAGTTGTTCTGGTGTTTCCCTGCTCTCTCAAGCTGTTACATGAAAGATATGTACTCAGTGTGAGCTATGATTTTTCTAACATGCAGGTATTTTTGTTATTTATTTCTATCACTTCTGACTGTCTCTTTGATGAAGTTTATCTTTGCAGCACAGCTTTGTGCCCATTTTGAAAGTGCAGAACTCAGGAGTGGAGGGGTGAATCAACTTGCTTTGTGTCACGTACAGCATAGAAGAGTGAGGATGGGAACTGAAGCCTGAAGCCCCAGGCTAGCACCCTGTGTGTTGGAGGACCTTTTGCTTGGCTCACTGACCAGTTCCATGTTGTTGATTCCCCTGAGGCTGAAGCTCTGAAGTAGAATAATGTTAATTGGAGAGTATATAATATTTATTGTCACTGATATCAATAGTTCAGCATCAAATCTGTGCCTCAAATCTTCATCAGCCTGAATGGAGTTAGAGTGCAGCTCCTTTTCATTTAAATTTCTGAGCACATTTGCATGGATGTAGGAAAGAACATAACAAAAGTAATTTTTCCCCAGACAATAAATTTGCATGTTCTATATTTCTAATATACAATCAAGCCCTTTATTGCACAACTAACGCAAAAAAGAATGGAAGAGAAGTATTTAAAATGCATTTAAGGACTGAAGTTTAAGGGATGAACATTTGGTTGATAAGAACTGTAAAGGCACCACTGAACTATTCAAAAGTGATGAGATTAGACACTATGAGCTGGAAGAGATCAGACAACTCTTTCTAACTAACACTAGAAGTAAATCTCAAAAAGAGAGAAGGATAGTGTTGTATTGGGGTTCTGTGAGGGTTGGGGTTTTTTTTGGTAATGGGGAGGTGTTATGGAGATAGCTCTTGTAAGAAGCTGCTAGAAGCTCACCTGGCTCAAATTTCTGACCCACCTCTGACCCAAGCCAAGCCAATCAGTGCCTCTGTCAATGATGTATTTAAGAGGGGCTCAGCATATGGCCTGCCTTCTGTTGTCCCCAGCCCCAACAAGTATGGCTGTGGTGCAGGTGGCATGGACCTGAACCTGGCCCTGCCCCGCCCCACCCCAACTTAAGCCTAAGCTCCACTGCAGCTCCAGCCCAAGAGCTGGGAACTCCGCAAGAACCAGTAGAAGAAACCTGCAGTGGAGAGAGGAGCGGGATGTGAGGAGAACAACAGTGCAGGCATCAAGGTTGGTGAAGAAATAAAAAAAAAGAGAGGGTAAAAGGAGGTGGCTGGAGCAGAGGTTCCCCTGCAGTCTGAGGTGAAAGGGCAGGCCTACCTGTCTGCAACCCATGGAGATTAATGGTGGAGAAGAGATCCATGGTGAGAAGTTGACTGCCCTTGCAGAGGCTGTGACTCCATAGGCAGTGTGTGCTGGAGCAGTCTGTGGGAAGGACTGCACCATGTGGAAGGGGAGTCCCCACTGGAGCAGTTTGTGAGAAAACTGCAGCCGTGGGCAGACTCACAAAGCAGTTCATGGAGCACTATCTCCTGTGGGAGGGACATCACACAGAAGCAAAGGAAGAATGCGAGGAGTCCTCCCTGCTCCTTAAGAGGAAGGAGCAGCAGAGACCACATGGGATGAACTGACTGCAACCCCCCCCTTGTCCCTCTGTGTCACTGAGGGGAGGAGGTAGAGATCTGGAATGAAGCTGAGCCCAGGGAGAGGGGTGGGGGAAGGTGTTGATTTTAAGAGCTGATTGTATCTCTCACTATTCTACTCTGATGCTACTGGTAACAAATTGAAGTGTTTGATTGTCTCCTCAGGTTGAGTCTGCCTTTTGCCTGTGACCATAAGTGGTGAGCAGACCTTCCTTGTCCTTTTTTATAAGCTCCACTTGACATTGTGGAAACCTGTCTTTGAAGAAAAATTCTCCCAACTAGATTTCTATAAATCTGGAATGATCATCATCATTGAAAGGTCTCAGAGGGCTTTGTAAAATATGAGTCTGCACTTACTATCTTATGGAGGAGGAAACAGGTTCAAGAACATGATGTGATTTACTATTAGCAACAGCGGAAGTGGAACAGGTAGTCTACTGGGCTTAAACCATGACAAATGTCGACAGAAGACCAAAGAACTAGAAGTAAGGCTGGAACTAGGCATATGGTTTGTGTGAGGATAAAGATGGTCTTTCAGGAGAACCCAACTTTTCAGTGTTCTTCCTTGCAGGTGAGAGTCACTGCAGGACTTCCATGTGCTGTGTAGACTGCAGAGGTTACCCATTCCACTTCCACTGTTGCTAACAGTAGTATCTGCTGCCATGAGCAAAAAACAATTTTGGAGCTTTTGATAAAGTGAGTAATCCTCCTTACTGGAAATGTTTCAGGAGCCCTGATAATTAGATTAATTTTGCAGTCTTTTACAGTTCAGGATTTGTAACACACCTTGTCCTTCAGTAAGCCACTGGGTCCAAGAACATGTTCAAAAATGTGCTGTCCAACATGAGCATCAACAGCTGAGAGGGGGTCATCGAGTAGGTAGATTGAAGCCTTCTGGTACACAGCACGAGCAAGGTTCACTCTTTGCTTCTGCCCTCCAGATATATTTATTCCCTATAAAAAGTTATTGACACTGTTTATTCCAGAGCTACAGCATATTTGCCAACTGTTGGCTTCATTTTACACTGAAGTTTTATGACTTCCTTCTTTTTAAATCTGCATCTCACTTCCTCCTTCATTGCAAATAGGGCTTTTGAGATGCAGGGGCAGATTCTCTTGAGCAACTCCACTCTCCTGCAAAAGAGGATCTGAGAATGACCTGGATTTGTTGATTTCTGTCTTAAGCATCTCTCCTATCTCTGGTTAGGTTAACTGTCAGGATGTGGGCTTCAGACTCCATTAAATCATGGCCTGACTTTTCAGAAATTACTGAGCATCTGCCTCCTGCAAGTTTAGTCCTTTTCTAGGTGTTTTAAGCAGGACACCCAAGCTGTAGCTGCTCATGGAAAAGTTGGCCAAAATATAAACCTAACCCAGTACCTTCTCTCCTATTTCACTCTTCTGCCCTGCAGGGAAGCTCTCCAAATCAGGTTGCAGTGCACAAGCTTCTATCACTTCATTGAACCATGTTTCATCCATCTCTTTCCCAAAGATAATATTATCTTCCACTGAAGCATTTTGTACCCAAGCTTGCTGGGGGACATAAGCTGTGGTGTCCTATAAAAATGGAAGTGGAAGAATGTTAACAAGCTTTTTCATAAGCTCAACACTGTGGGAACCTGTCTTTGAAGGAAAACTCTCCCAATTAGATTTATAGAAATCTGGAATGATCATCACCATTGAAAGGTCTCAGAGGGCTTTATAAAATATGAGTCTGTGCTCTCATTATCTTATGGAGGAGGAAAAAGAAGTGCAAGAACGTGATGTTATTTACCAGGATGCCACTTCAGCTCACTGTCAGAGTGGGAAATGGAACTGGATCTTTGAAGTCCTGTTCCAGTTCCCATTCCCAAAGGCCAGGCTCATCTGAGAGGTCTTAAGCATCTTCAGATAACTAAATGTGGGCTGCTACATACAGCCTTTGTTAAAATTCAGCAGTGAATGGGTTTTCATTGAGTACCTGATGCCTTGATTAATACCTTACTGCTCCTGAATACAGCCTAATTAGAAGCAAATGCTCACGGGAAAATTTACCTTCATGGTCACGCAGCCATCTGTCTTCTCCAGCTCACCAAGTAATGCTGACAGCAAGGAGGACTTCCCAGCACCCACCTGGCCAACTACAGCAAGCAAGGAGCCTTTGGGCACAGTAAGATCTATCCTGTAGAGAAAAGATTAGACTCTTATCACCTTTTTAGATACACTTTCTGAAACGAAAATGACCAAATTTCTTGCTATTGTCTTGTAGCAATAAAAATGTACCAACTAAACCCCTTAATTTTATACCTGAGGCCTCAGTTGCACAGGGTTACGCTTCTTGTCATGCTGACTTTTTTGCAGCAGAACAGGAGTGATCCCTTCAAAGACACCTCCAACCAGAAAGTCTTCACTCACATCCCTATCTGAGTTTCAAACCCAGATCTGGATATAAGCTAGCCCAAAGCACTGGATATAAAACATTCCTGAACATCAGAACTTTTCAACATTATTTCTAAAACTAAAATGTCATTGAAATAAAAATGTAGTGATGTCATATATAATATCTGCATACCATCAATTACTGTAATTTCATATTTGGACAAGAAACTTGTGTAGAGAAAGTAGTCTCCATATATTAAGGCAACAACCAGATACAGACACCTTCCCATTTATGTGTTCCCAAGCATAAAAATAAGATTACATTTTGTCTGACTTTATAATTTTCAGAATTCAACATTAAATATGAAGCAAGCTCGAAAGCCTCTAGATATTCCACGCTGCTTTCACCTCAGCTCTTAGGAATTAGTTCATTCAGCATCCACCCTGACCTACAGACTTGAGAGGACTAAGGGTAAATCCATACCTTCTAAGACAAGGAGAAGTTTCTTTGCTCCAGCAAAAAGTCCCATTTCTTATGGTGATACTTGCCTGTACTAAAATATGAGAAAAAATAGAAAACTTGTAAATTCAAAAGTAGGTACAGTAACATCCCTATTTATGTGACTGACTTTGTTTCTGTGTGTATTTATATTACATAAAATGAACCCTAAGTATGAAAAGAAGGGTTTAATTACCAATTAGATTTCATTGTTAGAAATTATTAGGCCTGAGAGATAAAGTGACAGTAAGAGGCAAATATTTTTCTCTCTTGAATATGGTAGACACCCTAAGGGTGGAAGGTGAACAACAGAAGCTACCCCTGTTACAAGACATCAATGCTAACAGAAAAGCTCACCACAGTCAGAAGCGTTTCTGCTTGAGCTCTCAGGATTCAGTTCTTCCAGATTCAGAAAAGCTGCCAAACGGTTTAAAGACACTTTGGCCTGAAATGAAGAGGCATACAAAAGAGTAAGATTTAGAATAGAAAGGGACTTAAAACCCAAAGTGAAGACTCAACTTGAAGACCCACTTAGAATTTTAGCTAGGTGCTATGCTGTTGGTGCTGTAGGCTTAGATGGACAAATGCAGCTCTTTGTTGCATTTATTTCCACTTAGCTTAGCAAAAAACCACATTGTTTCCTGTGTTTTCTATTCACACAGTGAAACTGGTGCTTTTTTCTCCAGTTCATCCTGCAATCTTTCGAGTGATTGCTTTTGTATATGAAGAACTGTGAGTCTTCTTGGAGTGCAAGAGGGAAATGAATTTACCAATTTCTTTCTCGACCAGTTACTTATTTTTCTCTCTGGCCTGGGTTAGCAGGGTTTTCACTGGCCTCCCATGGAGATTTTGCTCCACCTATTTCTGATTTCTGTGATTAAAAACAGATCCGGAAGCACCTCTGAGATCTAACGGTGCTTGTGATTTGCGCCAAAAGATGTAAGAGTTGTTCTTGGCATCTATGTTGTCAATATATGGAGCCTTTCTGAAAAAAATACTGTAAGATACCTTTACCTGTAAGTCCTTGCACTTCACAGTTTCACAATAGCTATGAAATAGCTAGCCTTGGTGTTCAAAGGCCTAAGAAATCCACTATGTAAAAACCACTTACGGCCAAAGAACAAGGAACACAGCCTGAAATTAACCTGGACAGCAGCATTTATGGAGAATGGCAGGAAGGAGTGTGCAGTGTTGAGGATGTTGATCAGTGTTAAAGACACAAAGGCCTTCTGAGCATCCAGGACATGTGTGTTATCCACCAGGGTGTAGACAGCAAACATAACAAATGAAATCTGAAAGGGAGCAGAGGAAAGGCAAGCCATTTGCTTCAGACAGGGAAGAGAATAGTTCCAAGGGTGACAGGCCCCTTCCTAAAGACACTGTAACCCATTTAGTTAAATCCAGGCTATTGCGCATAAACATGGTACTCATCCTGCAAATATCATGGGCCATGGCCTTGCATGTTTGTGACAAAACCAAGTCTGATCACTTGATGCTTTAAGGAACACTTCTGCTTTAAGGAAGTTTTGGTGCTGCAACCACTGCAAGGGCAAAGCACAGTCAATTCCCATTGAAAACATGGCTGAGCTGCAACAGCAAGTGCAAAAGTGGCTTGTGCAGCTACTGACTGTGCTGTGAACTCTGTCCAGCTGGAGGTCTCCAGGTGGTTCTTGCAAGGCAAGGCCAGTCTGCCTGACCAGGTGACTTGTCCACAGAACTGTTAGTACAGTGTAAATGTCTGTGTGGCTGATTCCACTGGGGCTCAGCAACTCCTGTAACAACCAGCTCCTCTGGGCAGACATTGTCTTTAGTTGTCCCACAGGAAAAGTCTGTCCAGACAGGAGTTCAAAGAGAAATGGAAGTAGTAGCACATGCTTTATGTCGGAAAGTGAACCACTTACCAGAAAAGTTGATGAATGGAAAGAAGCTAGAGATGCTGAGAAGAGAATCTGAGATCTTTTCAGGGCCTGAAGTTCTTGCTTCCGGATACCAAGCACTTTCTCCATTAAGGTTTTCTCCCAGCCATACAGTTTGATAACTTTTATGTCGCTGAGAATAGCATTGGTGAGTTTGGCCCGCTCATCTTTATGTTTCATCTGGGTCTCCTACAGGAGATAAATGTTTGAGTTTTATAATTTAATAGATCGACTGTTTCATGGTGTAATTATTCTGAAAAAACACCTTAATCTTGCCTATGAATTCTGAATAAATTCCCTGCAGAAGAACTATGTATACTCTTTTGCTTATGAATCTTCCAGGCTGGGAAATATTTTGCTTTTCATCTTCAGAGCTTTATTTTTACTAGCAATACATTAAAAACACAGAAAATGTGGGCAAACAAGGTAGAAGACTGAACATGCAAGAACTTACTCTAAACTTCAAGAAACTTTGCAGGTTTTGAATCCTCCTATATTCCTTCAGACAGTCATGGTCAGCATGAATAATAATATTAAGCCATCACTTGATGTCAAATGTTAGTGATAATGCTTCAGTACAGTACCTGGGTTTTTTGTTTTGTTTTGTTTTGTTTTAAACAATATGCCTACTGTAATGATCAGTAGCCTTGGGTTCAGTGTGATCCTTTCCTGGAAGAGCATGATGGCCTTTAACTTAGATTTAAACATAGTATCCCAGCATAATTCAAGTCAGTAAACCACTTCATTTTTGTAAAGCAAAATGTACCTGAAACTGACTCCTCTTCTTGGTGATCACAAAATTCAGAGGCAAAAGAAAAAGGAATACAGCAATTGAAGTCAAGGCAGATGGCCCAATAAGCTACCAGGAGAGAAAAGTGGAAGACCTTCTGGTGATTACTAGAAATAATTGTTTTGTATTCCCCCTTGCTCACCTCCCCTCTTATTTGAACTTATTTGAACATCCCTCATGGCTAAGGCTTCACTCTAACCTTGCCATTGCCTTTCCTGGGAATTGTGCTCCTTAAGCACTAAGGATTGTTAACTCTCCAGGCAGGGTAACTTCTGTCATCATGTTCTGAATTGATTTACTTCCCTTTTAGGAACTAATTAGTGCTGAAAGCAGTCCAGAAGCACACTGGCAATTCAAGTCACTTATGTTTCTTCCCATCTGTTCTTGGATGTGTGAAAGAGGTCATCTTGTGGCTGGTATAAGTACATGACCCGAAACAAAACCAGTTTTTGTTTAAAAAACAAACCCAAACCCTTAACAAACTATTCTTGTAGCATAAATAACCCAGCTTGTCTGAATTTACATCAACTAATGAGATGAAGTGGTAGCATTATACTGTGCCACGTTCTCTTGGGATAGCTCTTGGATACCAGGGTTCATAACTACTTGCTTATCAAAATGGAGAGCTTGTTTCTCATGGTTTAGTTACATCTCTCTACAGATGGCTTAGGTTTGCAAGAGAGGAAAGTGCTGGTATATGGAGAGATAAAAGTATTCTCTACACCAGTGGTCTATGAACACTAGCAAACAGTCTATCCTGGTTAGCAAAGGAAGGGCTCAAAGGCCTCTGGAAAGCTCCTGGGAATCAACTGTCTCTATAGTGCTCATACATCCATTTGGTGTGCTGCCAAAAACAAGGACTAAGAAATAGGACATTATCCTGCTGAGAAAATACCATACATAGAATTAAGGGGGTGGGAAAAGGATATTTTAGATTATTATCCTTTATTTCTAATTCAGATTTTGTTCTCTCCTTGCTAAACTCCTTGATACTCATAAAATCCAATGTATCCTATTTTTGAATATATAACTTGGCTGCAAACTGTTTCATTGATTTTGTGGTAATCAGGCTCCAGGATGAAGTATGTCAAGTTGCTATTTCAGTCCATTCCCCTTTATGTTCTGTAGTTATGCTAAGGAGCTGGGACTGGACTCTCAGACTGCACTGGGCCACCACATTTTGACTGAAAAGAGAGGTGACAGAGGAATAATCTGAGGCAGAAGTTTATCAGTAGCTCAGAATAATCACATTCACAGTCTTTTCCCTAAAAGAGGCTGAATGATGAATACATGGGTGAGAAGATGAAGTGAAGGATCAGCTAAGGCTTCTATACCAATAAAAATATTTCTAAAAGGAAAAGTGAATCTACCATGCTACTGAACTAAGAAAAATACAGCAATTTTAGGTTATTCAGACCAGCAAAGCTCTAAGCATAATTTTGAAAATTCCTTTTTCCTTTGATGCCTAGAATAGAATGGGATTGATAGGTACAGTCATCCTATTTTACCTGCCACAAGAAGACAAAGCAGATGATAATCCGAATAGGAGCAAGCCATGTCCCATTAAAATAGATAATCAGATCCATTAGCTTTTGGACATCAACAGATATCAGATTAACAATTTCACCCACTGTTGTTGCTTCCCTTGATGCATTTGACATAACTAGGATCTAGAGAGGGTAGAGAAGAAAGGAAAGGTGTCAACAAATAACAGCTTTGGTCCAAAAATCAAACAACTTCTTTTCCTTATAGAGAAAGAAAGAAAAAAAAAAGAGATGGAGAAAAATGTCAAATCCTAGGTACTGAAAACATGCTGTATCTACTTCACTTTAAGACGAAGAATTGATTCCTTTCCCCAGTCTTAATCTACAGCATAAGAAAGTTTATGTTGCTTTTTCCTCTTTTCTTTTCTGTTTTTTTTCCTTCAGAGGTAAGATCTGAAAAACAAGTATTGAAATACATCCCACATTCTGTTCAGAGATGAACACAGCACAAAATTACACCCTAGAAATAGTTTCTAATAACATGTCTCCTGATATTAAGAAAGACATACCAACAAAGTCATAACTACTAATGTAGGGCTAGAAAAAAAAATGAAGCTGAAAAGGAAGATATGGACTCACCTTCCTGTACACGAGCCCCGTTACTGCAGTTTTCAGTCTCAGCCCCAGAACAAGACACATGTACATGTATCGCTGTTCAAACAGAGTCTGGAGACAAGCCAAAAGGAACATGGTGAAGGCATAGAAATAACCATGCCAGCCAGGTGCTTCTTGATCTTCAATGAACTGCAGGAAGAGGCTGCAAAATAGGGGCAAAATGTTGATGAATCCACGTAGAACTGATGAAATATCAGACACGCAGAAATACCAGGGATTTTTCTGTATTCTCTCTGGCTGATGTTTATCGGTAAAATAGCAGAAGAGTTGCAAAAACTGCCAAGTATCCTATGTGTTATAATATCCTGAATTTTTACATTTAGCCACTCTTAGTTTTGACGCCATCTCTGATCTCAGCCAGGGGAGACCTCATTTTCAGTGTTAAGGATGGTACCTGAATTTCATTAATTTGTCAGAAATATGCAAACTGGGAGCCATAATCTAAGGAAGTTATTAACATTTCCAGAACTTCTCTTAATCATAATGACTAAGAAATTATTTTTACCCTTGAAAATATACTGTAGTACAGGTCTGTGTTGTACCAACACAATCCACAAAACATTGTCAACTGACTAAAGAAGCTATGTAAGATGTGTAGGATGCACAGCTGTGCTCTTTATAATTGGTCAGGGAACATGGAGCCATCAAACTGCAGCAAGTGGCAGACAGCCTGTGCAACTGATGTGATGTGTAGGACCATCAAGTAACTCCTGCTCTAGTAAAGCTGTCAGAAGGCTTAGTGCTGCCTGTCCTTTCCACTGTTAGAATACAGCAGTGGAGAAAGTCTGCACTGCTTTTGACAGTGGTTTGTTGTTTTTTTTTTCCCCCACTGAGTTGACTGTGGGCTTAGCAAAAATGATAATGCAGCTCTTTTCATCAGCAATAGGAGATTTCACAGTATAAGTGTTTGTGTGCCCACTTCTGTGAGTGCTGGCAGACACATCTCTGTGTGAGCTCACACAGCAACCTTGTACCTGTAATAGAAATACATTATAAATATGCACATACCTCAGTAACTTTGGGATGGAGAACAAGAAGACATCACAGATAACTAAGCACGCAGTGCTGAGAAGGAAATAGGTTCCAAACATGCTCCAAAGTGCTTTCAGTAAGGGCAAGCTCTGACTGTGCTCCCATTGCAGTAGAACCTCTGTCTCTTCAGCTTCCGCTATGCCAGTTTCAGTCTTCTGACCTTTTTTAAATGTAGCGGTCTCCATTTTTCTAAAGAAAGAAGCAATAAGAAGGCTAGTCATGACTGGAGAAAGCTTGGGAATCTTGTGCTTTCAGAAAATCATTAAGTATCTCACACTGGGTCTCATGCCATGCCCAGGATAAATGCTCATCAAAAAAATGATCCCTCTCACAAAAAACTCAGTACTTAAAGGAATGGGAGGATGTTCTCCAGCAGATTTCAACACTTAAAAGTCAGATTTTGCTGAAAGGAACTCACTGAGCACTCACCCACTGAAGAATAAAGACCCCCAAGTTTTCATAGCAGAGCATTACTTGGACCTTTTTATGTAAGTTATCCTTTTCTTGTTTAATGGACAAATAATTCAGTGGGATTGAATCTTTCAACTATTCTATTGTCCAGATAGGAAGCACCTAGGAGAGCTTACGCTGAGAGCCTGAATATGTGCTGAAGCGGTCTCTCTAGCACTTTGCTAGGAACAGAGAGGATTAAAGCCTGTTCTGAGATGGTCCACCATTTGCTTATATCATCTAGAGGCAAGAGAGAAGCTGCCCAGCTGAGCCCATGACACGCTCTCTGGATCAAGTACTCACTGCTGGGTTCTGCTGTGACACTTCTTCCACTCTCTTTCAGCCCAGGCAACGATTTCTTCAGAGGAGTCCTCTTTCCTCACTGGCCACAAGTCCTCCACTCCCAGGGGCTGCTGACAGCCTTTCCAGACAAGCCTGGAGAACACACAGACTGCTGTAAGGTAAGCACAAAAGGATTTGTGGTGCATGTAACATTCTCAAAACAAATGAGCTTTAAGTTAGTGCATGACAGTGAGCACCTGAGGACTTACATAAAACACTACTGGGGACTGCCCTTTCCCAGAATAAATATGAATGTTCAGGAACAGCAGTTTTGCCTTAAATCCCTATGCTATCTTCTGTCAACACAATGAGGATTTGCAAGTAAGCCCTAATTTCTAGTTCATACTGAGAGCTGGGTCTTGGGCAATGAGGGACAAAGTTCAGTTTAACTTACTCTGTGGCTCAGTCAAACACAGATGAGGCCTTATCATAGCAGACATAAGGCCCAAAGGATGTAGTCATTTTACTTGTGAATGCTAAGTAGCAGGCTGGGCCAATTATTCACTATTTCCCCTTGCCCAGTGTTCGTTACAGGAGGGTCTGGCAGGCACATAGGGCTGTGGTTGGTGTATGGTGATATTTTCAGATTGCTGAGTGAGGTCTATTTAAAGATTGGGGGAGGGCACTGCAAGGGTAGTTGGAAGGGGGAAGAGAATTATCTAGAATCACAAATTTGTGTTCTGAACTACTTTGAGAAATGTAACTTAAATTTTTATAATTTGATCTTGTGAGAATACAAGTCCTCAGAGAAAGAATTTAGATCCTCACTGTATAAGCTAACTTGGGGGCTGAAATATTTCCTACTAGCTGTCATCTATACCCTCTCTTATGCTTCTGTTTTTTTAAAATATTCTAGCACATACACATCTTTTTGCATGTGTTTTCTTACCCAGAGAACCACCAGTATGTGATTTTTGAAAGAAAAGAGCTGCTGGCTTCTGGACACTGATTCTGATGGAAGGAAAAACATGGGTGATATTTTTATATAGAAAAGGGCATGTGTCAGATGAATATAATCCCTTTCTGTGCTTCCCCAGGAAAAGCAATCAAAAAGTTACACACACATCATTCATTGACCCTGACAGTATAAATATATTGTGAAGGATCAATGGGATCAGGAGACTTTGGAAAATTAGACTTTGAATAATGTCTCAGATGGAGAAACAAAGAATATCATTCTTCACACTCAAAGACATTTGTCTTCTGAAGCACAGAGCTCTGCCGTACTCATACCTCAAACAGAGTACTACTGCACAGGAGAGCATGCGGAAGCAATATCAGCCCTATCTACTGGTTTCAATGAAGATAAACATGAGCATGAATAAAAGAGGGTTTCTGGTTTTCCAAGACATATGTAGAGGGACAGAGTACTGTTATCCTAAATTCAGTCAGTTACCTTTTAAAAACATAGGCCTTTACAATGAATGATACATCTTACATCTCCCAGATACTCATGTTCCTGTGGATCCCCATAAATTTAAATTCCTGTTTGAGCAATGAAGCAATGTGTTATGAAAAGCTACGTTATACTTACAGGATTGTTGACAGCTTTAAAGAAGGGAGGGTGATCAACTAAGCAGAATAACACAAGTTCTCCTAGCACCAGGATAACATAAAGGTAAGTTGTAACGTGGTAGAAATGGTCTTCCAGGAAGCCCTACAGAACAGAATATTGTTGAGAAGGAAGTAAGAACCTTCACGTGGTATCAATGGAGAAAGATGGCTTCTCATCTTCTGCCAGCCATAAGCTCTGAGTTTTGGTTCAAAGCATAAGGTGCATTTATTTAAAATGTAGTTATGTAGATCTACTTAAATACATAACTCCTGAAACTGGAATATCAGAAAATGCTAAATAATGGACACATTTATTATTTACAGTGATAGTTTTATTGTGAGGCTTCACAGCATTCTATAGAAGTCAGATGTCCACATTGCATCATTACTCAGGTGCTCTGAGGGGTACAAGCTCCTTGCTCACCCAGTGGGATGAGTTGTTGATACAACAAAGCAGCTGTCAGATTTTGTTATGAATGGTGTGTCTAAGGGGCTCCACAAAGGGTTCTGTAACTAATTTTGTGAATGACAAAGAGAAAAACCAAGTAAAAACTCGAGTACTTTTGGAACTCTTTTTTGGTAGCAAGAAGGGGCAAAGTGTTATTTCTGTAAGAGGCCTGGTGCCTGAGTATCATTCAACACTGCAGGAACAAGCAAGTTCCCAACTATCTTTTTCTTTAATTTTTCCCTATTACTTAAACACAGGGATAACATAAACTTTTGTTTATTCCTTGTTATGATGGAAAGGTACAACAGTTCACCTGATGAAAATGGCTACTGAAGGTAAATCTCAGATGGGTAAACCCAGCCAAAACTCCTCCACAAATAAACATTCACCACAAATATGCAAATAATAAAAATGTATACTATATAAACAAATTTATGGTGATACCGTATCTTGTGTAAGGCCCATTTTTAGTGACAGCATTTATGTCCATTTTGCTTTTATTCATATATGAAGTCTGACGAGCTCTCAGAAAACCACGCTCTGTCTACATTGAAAGGGATACATGGATGGAGATGACAAAATGTCCTTAGTCTTTTTTTCTCAGCACATATCTTGAGAGGAATTTGGTTCTCCACAATCAATGAGGCAAAAAGAGCCCTGTTGTTTAGAGATTTCACACCCCTGCACGTTAAAGATACGTGATTTCACTTACTCTTTCCAGGGCATGCCGGACTTTAGAACTCAACATCACAACTGCAGCCACGAATGAGAGCAGCCAGTAAATCAACAGGGTGCCTGAAGACTGGATGCCCATCATTCTTTCTGTCTGGGTAAGAAACATGGCAAGGATCTGCGAGGAAGTACACATTTGCCCTAATAAATAGCTGGTAATGGAATGCCAAACATTATGATCATATTAATGGATACAGCAGAGAAAAATCAGTTAGTTTCTTGCCCAAACATTTAAAAATGTTCAGAGCTGCAATATTGTTCCTAAAAGGCTAAAACTGCAATTCTGCACTCTAGAATGGTCTCTCCAGAAAGGGCAAATAACAGAACCACAGGTGGGCCAGTGGGCTGGGAGGATCTAGGCTATGCAGAAGCAATGACAGAAGGGGAGGACTGGCATTTAGGCTGAACAGAAATCCTGTTTCGTTCTAAAGCATATTAAATCGCATATCATGGTTATGAGAAATCAGATCTTGTCTAGCTGTGAGACCTCTTTCTAAACACTACTGCTACTTTGGCTCTTGTGAGGTGTACTCTGCCCACAGGGCTCTCTGCTGCAGTGCCACTGGTCTGTTCCAACTCCAAAACCCTGCAGGAACTCGCAACGTGCATTTCCAGCCTTCTACTCCCCATCAGCTATGTGCTCAAAGATACTGAGAAATGTGGGAAATACAGTACCTGCCCCTAAGCTAAGGGCTAAGCCAGGCCCTTGTGCAGACAAAACAAAAGGAGAATTACCATTGTGATTCCCACCACAGCAGGGCTAATGAAGAATGCTGGAGCCCGTGGGATTCCTTGGCTTATTTCCCACAGTACGAAGAAGACATTAGTAAAACACAGTATCACCAGGAGGAATCCAAGGACCTGGGGCAGAGACAGCAAATACACATTGGAGTGGAGTGAAACAATGATGGGACCATCTACTGAACACTCCAAGCAGCCTGGGCTACCGCCAGATGGGAGAGGTGGAAGAGCAGGTTTGGGATAGAGAAATGGAAGTACATGGAAGAAGATTTTACGACAGTTCTTCCAAAAACTTTACTTGATTTATGCTGACCTGACTTTACCTGCGACAGTAAATGTCAAAACAAACACAGAGATGGATCAACCGAAAAGAGTAAATGATTTAGAAAAATTAAGTTCTGCATCAAAGTTGTGATAATGTTAGGATGAAACCCATCCTCCACCCTTACCATTTTGGTTTTGAAGACGTGGGACATCCTGATATAGCCTTTGTTTTTGTGTCGAAGATACAAGTAGTAGAAAGGAAAACAGATCCAAAGATAGGCACAAGGGGTCCAAGCAATGACTGTACTCTCAAAGCACCAGGTAAATCTTGGAGTGTTTGTATACCATGTGTGGTTCCAGTCCTGTCACAGAATCAACAGAGAAGTGATAGTAAAGCAAACGTATGCAGAATTTCACCAGCTACTGCAAGTTGCTAATGCTGTAACTAAGATAATGTCAGAGGAATTTGATTAAGGGTTTCAAATGTAAAAAACATTTACAGGGGCTGCTGGAGAACAGTAAGGTGTGACAGGGGAGGGAGGGAGGACTCGGCAGTAGCATTTTGGAGGGAATAGTAGAAAGCTGGGGGGAGGAAGGTTGGAAAAGTGAAAGATACCGAAGCAAGAACATCATGTATCACAACTAGAGAGGAAAAAAAAAAAAGGAAATTTACGTTATTGAATGTGGAATGAGAAAAAATAATTTGGGAATAAAAGTATTGCAATCTGGGAGCCATCAGAATAATCAGTAGAGAATGACCAGTGAAATGGTGACTAGGACCAAAGAAGTGTCCTAGTGCATAAACTGCATCACAACTGCATTTCCTCAGCAGCTGTATTTAAAACCTATTTTTAATTCTCCTGACTGAACAAATAGTTCTCATCTGCTAACATAATACTAAAAATACAGCAATTGTAGATGAACTGGTGAGGGCATTTTTTTCTTCAGCAGCTTGTGGAGGTGGTTCGAGTCTTTACTGTGGAGGATATGATGCAAAGCAAGGCTGGGGGAAAGGAATCACTTGATGGAAAGAGGCAGCAGATAACGGCTCACAAATTACCACAGCAGTTTAACAACGCTGAGGGTGGAAATCCACGTGAGTCTGAACTGATCAACTCACTAGAGCCCTTTCAAAGGTATTTTTGTAGTGGAACATTCAGCAGATACTTTCCGAAGGCAATAAAAGGACTAACTTCAGTATCCTGGACTGCATGCTGCCACGCAACTCTCACATTTACTGCAACTGTATAAAGACTTGGGCTGCTCTCCATGTGGATGAAAACCTGGCCCTAGGAGACAAAGTCCATAACGCCAGCAGTCTCCGATGGAAATTCGCTCCCCCGCTTACAGCGGGTCAGCCGCCTCCCTCACACACGGCACCGGCCGCTGTCACCCGGCAGGAGGGTCCGTGGGTGTCCCGGTGGTGCCGCCCCATGGAGCGGCTCTGCCGTCCCACGCACCCCGCGAGCACCGCTCGCTCCCTTCGCTCTGTCTGCAGGCTGCTCGGTCCGGGCCAGGCTCTGACAGCACCTCTGACGCGGCGACCCCGCAGCGGGACGGTGCGACGGCGCTCGCTCGCTC
>NW_010173197.1:0-922 GCF_000695765.1 Mesitornis unicolor | reverse complement strand
TGAGGAGGTGGGATGTGGGGATATGGGACTTGGGGACATGGGACGTGGAGTATGGGGACGTTGGACATGGGTCATGGAGAACACGGGGACTTAGGGGCATGGGGGATGTGGGAATGTGGGTAGATGGGGACATGGGACATGGAGACGTGGGTCATGGAGGAGATGAGGACGTGGGGACATGGGGGCTTGGGGACATGGGACATGGAGGACATGGGGACTTAGGGACATGGAGGACATGGGGACTTAGGGACATGGGGGACATGGGAATGAGGGTAGATGGGGACATGGGACATGGAGACGTGGGTCATGGAGGACATGAGGAGGTGGGGACATGGAGGACATGGGGACTTAGGGACATGGGGAACATGGGAATGAGGGTAGATGGGGACATGGGACATGGAGATGTGGGTCATGGAGGACATGAGGACGTGGGGACATGGGACTTGGGGACATGGAACATGGGTCATGGAGAACATGGGGCCTTAGGGACATGGAGGACATGGGAATGTGGGTGGATGGGGACATGGGACATGGAGACGTGGGTCATGGAGGACATGAGGAGGTGGAGACATGGAGGACATGGGAATGTGGGTGGATGGGGACATGGGACATGGAGACGTGGGTCATGGAGGACATGGGGAACATAGAGATGAGGACATGGGAAGATCAAGGACATGGGATGGGAATGTGGGGGCATGGGGACATTGGATATGGGGATGTGGGACATTGGACATGGGTCGTGGAGGACACAGGAATGTGGGGACATGGAACTTGGGGACATGGGAATGAGGGTAGATGGACATGGGACATTGAGACATGGGACATGGGGACACAGGGACATGGGATGTGGGAATGTCTGGAGATGGAGATGTAGGACATGGAGGACATGGAACATGGGAATGTGGGGACATTGGGATATGGG
>NW_010173196.1:676-942 GCF_000695765.1 Mesitornis unicolor | reverse complement strand
AATGCAACCAGCGTGACACAGCGTGCTGCACTGTGCTGTACCGCGCTGTCGAAGCAGCTCTCACCTGCGGGGCACTGGGCGCAGCACCGGCGAACCCCCTCGATCCAGTTCATGCCGGTGGGGCAGGGCTTTCGGGCTGCTCGCCTCTGCAGGTGGGTGTATGGCCGCACCAGGACCCTCTGCCTCTGTGGCACAGCGCCGTCCTGGCACTCTGGAGGCTGCGGTTCACTCGCTGCCAGGCACAGCGCTGCCAGGATCACCTGTGG
>NW_010173196.1:0-349 GCF_000695765.1 Mesitornis unicolor | reverse complement strand
GGGAACGAGGGATTTGGGCACACGGGCAGCTGGTGGTGCCGGTGCTGCAACCCAGGGAGGTGCTGTCAGCCGGGCACAAGAGGGTTAACGCTGCCGGCGTTGCTGTTCTTGGGGTTTATCTCCCTCGCAGAGGGGGCGATTTCCTCCCTGAGAGGAAGCCGTGCCCGGCTCATGCTGCGCTCGATGCTATCGCACCTCATACGTGCGTCTCAAACTAGGTCACCGCTCCCCGCCCCGGGGTGCTGAGCACTGCAAACGAGGGGAGCCCCACTGGGGGCGGCGAGGGGGTGCCCGCACCGACACCCCCCGCCCCGGGCAGGGGCCGCGGCGCCAGCAGCACGGGCAGGGA
>NW_010173195.1:1546-3321 GCF_000695765.1 Mesitornis unicolor | reverse complement strand
TCACCGCCACGATGGCGCCCTGGGGACACGGGGGTCACCACGGGGCTGGGGACAGGGGCATGGGGACACCATGGGAATGGGGACAACGTGGGGCATGGGGACACCACAGGGCATAGGGACACCATGGGACACAAGGATGGGGACACCATGGGCCATAAGAACACCACAGGTCATGGGGACAGAGATACCATGGGGCAAGGGGACACCATGGGGCATGGGGACACCATGGGGTACAGGGATAAGGACACCATGAGCCTTGGGGACACCACAGGGCACAAGGATGGGGACACCATGGGCCATAAGAACTCCACAGGTCATGGGGACAAGGATACCATGGGGCAAGGGGACACTATGGGGCACAAAGATGGGGACACCATGGGGCCTGGGGACACCATGGGGCATGGGGACACCATGGGGCATGGGGACAGGGATACCATGGGGCAAGGGGACACTGTGGGGCAGAGGGACACTGCAGGGACAGGGACACCATGGGTCATGAGGACACCATGGGGCACAGGGATAGGGGACACCATGGGGCAAGGGGACAGGGACACCATGGGGCATGAGGACACCATGGGGGTTGGGGACACCATCAGGTCAGGGGTGCGGACATTGTGGGCATGAGGATGGAGACACCATGGGACACGGGGACAGGGACAACGTGGGACATGGGGACATCACAGGACATTGGGACACCATGGGGTACAGGGATGGGGACACCATCAGGCACGGGGATGGGGACACGGACACTGTGGGGCAGGAGGACAGGAGGTTTGCTTGGAGTAGAGAGGCACTATGGGGCACAGAGACACCATGGGGCAGGGGGCAGAGACACCCCAGGGCATGGGGACACCACGGGGCATGGGGACACCACAGGTCACAGGGATGGGGACACCATGGAGCACGGGCAGTGGGACAGGGGCACCATGGGGCATGGGGACAGGGACAGGGGCACCCTGGGGCATGGGGACACAGTGGGGCATGGGGACAGGGCCACCCCGTGTCCCCTGTCACTGGCAGCCCTCCACGATGGTGAGTTTCTGCTGGGGTTGGGTGATGATGCTCAGGGTTGGGTTGGTTTGGGGGCCAGTTATGGGTCCAGGGGTGTAGTTATGGGTCTGAGAGGGTTACTTGTGGGTCTGCCCCAAACCTGGTGCTGGCAGCCCTCCACGATGATGAGTTTCTGCTGGGTTTGGGTTGGGTTGGGTTGGGTTGGGTGATGATGCTCAGAGTTGGGTTGTGTTGGGTTGGGTTGCAGGGCCCTGGGGGAGGTTTGGGGGCCAGTTATGGGTCCAGGGGTGTAGTTATGGGTCTGAGAGGGTTACTTGTGGGTCTGCCCCAAACCTGGTGCTGGCAGCCCTCCACGATGATGAGTTTCTGCTGGGTTTGGGTTGGATTGGGTTGGGTGATGATGCTCAGAGTTGGGTTGGGTTGGGTTGGAGGGCCCTGGGGGAGGTTTGAGGGCCGGTTACGGGTCCAGGGGTGTAGTTATGGGTCTGAGGGGGTTACTTGTGGGTCTGCCCCACGCCTAGCACTGGCAGCCCTTCACGATGATGAGTTTCTGCTGGGGTTGCATTGGGTCGGGTTGGGTTGGGTTGGGTTGGGTGATGATGCTCAGAGTTGGGTTGTGTTGGGTTGGAGGGCCCTGGAGGAGGTTTGGGGGGTAGTTATGGGTCTGGAGGGGTTACTTGTGGGTCTGCCCCACGCCTGGTGCTGGCAGCCCTTCACGATGATGAGTTTCTGCTGGGGGTGGGTTGGGGTGGGGTGGGGGATGG
>NW_010173195.1:1008-1299 GCF_000695765.1 Mesitornis unicolor | reverse complement strand
GTAGTTATGGGTCTGGGGGGGTTACTTGTGGGTCTGCCCCACGCCTAGCACTGGCAGCCCTTCACGATGATGAGTTTCTGCTGGGGTTGCATTGGGTCGGGTTGGGTTGGGTTGGGTTGGGTGATGATGCTCAGAGTTGGGTTGTGTTGGGTTGGAGGGCCCTGGAGGAGGTTTGGGGGGTAGTTATGGGTCTGGAGGGGTTACTTGTGGGTCTGCCCCACGCCTGGTGCTGGCAGCCCTTCACGATGATGAGTTTCTGCTGGGGGTGGGTTGGGGTGGGGTGGGGGATGG
>NW_010173195.1:0-597 GCF_000695765.1 Mesitornis unicolor | reverse complement strand
CCGGTAGGAGGTCTGGGGGGTAGTTATGGGTCTGGAGGGGTTGCTTGTGGGTCTGCCCCACACCTGGCGCTGACAGCCCTCCACGATGATGAGTTTCTGCTGCGGGGATGTGCGGGCGAAGACGATCTCGGTGTGGTTCTTGAGGATCTCGTCCAGCTGCTCCGAGCTCATGTCCTTCAGGTCGGAGCCATGCACCACGCACGCCTTGGCCTCCCTGCGCACCCCAGCCTCAGGAGGGGGGGTCTCTGCACCCCCAGGACCCCCCCTCCATTGTCATTGTCACTGTCCCCATCACCTACCGGGGGTTGACCTGGCTGACGGGGATGTTGAGGCGCGCGGCGATGTCCTCCACCGTCTCGTTGCCCTCTGAGATGATGCCCACCCCCTTGGCGATGGCCTTGGCGGTGATGGGGTGGTCCCCAGTCACCATGATCACCTGGGGGGGTACAAGGGAGGGGGTCACCTTTTGATCAGGGCAGGGGGGAACACAGGAGGGACCCCAAAAGGATGCAGGGATGGAGGTGACCCGAGGTGGGGTGCAGGGATGCAGGGGAGGATGCAGGGATGAGGTGGTCCCAGGTCACCATCATCACTGGG
>NW_010173194.1:24501-28095 GCF_000695765.1 Mesitornis unicolor | reverse complement strand
AGGCCATTGGCATCCTGGTGTGTATCAGAAGCAGTGTGGATAGTAGGTCAAGAGAGGTTCTCCTTCCTCTCTACTCTGCCCTGGTGAGACCACATCTGGAATACTGTGTCCAGTTCTGGGCCCCTCAGTTCAAGAAGGACAGAGAGTTGCTTGAAAGAGTCCAGCGCAGAGCCACAAAGATGATTGAGGGAGTGAAGCATCTCCGTTATGAGGAGCAGCTGAGGGAGTTGGGTCTCTTTAGCTTGGAGAAGAGGAGACTGAGAGGTGACCTCAATGTTTATAAATTTGTAAATGGTGAGCGCCAGGAGGAAGGAGCCAGGCTCTTCTCAGTGATAGCCAGTGACAGGACAAGGGACAATGGGAGCAAGCTGGAGCATAGGAGGTTTAATCTGAACATAAGGAAAAACTTTTTTACTGTGAGGGTGACAGAGCACTGGAACAGGCTGCCCAGAGAGGTTGTGGAGTCTCCTTCTCTGGAGACATTCAAAACCCGCCTGGACACGTTTCTGTGCAACCTAGTCTAGGTGATCCTGCTCTGGCAGGGGGGTTGGACTGGATGATCTTTTGAGGTACCTTCCAACTTCTAATATTCTGTTATTCTGTGATGAGTGGGCCCAGTGGGGAGGTGAGACAAGGAGAGGAAACTCCTACCCAGCCTTCCTGTCAAGATATGTGAACTGTCTATAATATGGACTTGTGAAGGGTGTATGAGGAAAGATAATGATAATGGAGGTCTGTTGCCATGAGGGCGAAGAGCAACCAGAACTCCCGACAGACTCTGAAGTAAAAAGTTAAAGGTGTCATTTTTTTCTTCCTTGCTTTTATGTGCATATCCGGAAATTCAGAGAACAGAACAGAAAACGTTTTTCCCTGAGCCCCACTCAGGAATATGCACCTATTGGTGCAGACAATTTGTGCTTTGTCCAGGGATGTTACTGACTGTTGGTTTCTTCCTCCCCCAGGGGCATCACAAGGCATCACATGGCTGAAGCCATGAATTACATCTGTTTCAGGATATGTTTATATTATTACCAATTTATTTTTTTTGTTAATTATTAGATAGGAACTCATTCTTTGCACATCACCAAAGATACCAATTTTTGCATTCCGCTCTTGATCAGTTTTATAGCAGATAACTACTGGAGTCAGTCTCCTTGCAAGTGCAGTGCAGGCTCCATCTACCCTAACAGTACTAAAAGGAAGAGGTGACAACGCTTGATTCTACTCTGAAATGTCTTACTGTGAGCTAGAGCTAATCCCTTCATGAAGTTACACCTGTGGTGTAAGCTGTATGTGTGCTATGAGGATCAGATTTCCTGTATCCTATAGGGAGACAGTTTGCAAAGGGGTTTCTGGTTTCCCTGCTTTGGAAGGAGAAAAGGAATCCTGCTGTTAATGACTGCTGTCTACTAAATTAAAGCTACTTAGGCGTTGATGTTAGCTGGTGCAATAACTGGAAATAAATTATGTAAATTGCATATGCTTATTTCCAGGATCATTTACCTTCGTACAAAAGGCCTTCTGCTGAATCCAAAACCTTTCTTTTCCCAATATTGCTAAAGAAAATAGGTTCTGATTTTCTCCTTGCCTGGTGAGGCAAGGGGGAGTGAACCATGATCCTAGGTGTACTTCTCACAAGTACACAACAAGGCAGTGGAGGGGCTGACGTAATGGAGAAAACATCTTGCTCTATTTTTGAGGCTTTTTTTTTAAGTAGGTGAAGCCTGAAGGTCACAGCGTGTCAGTTAGCATCAGTGCTGGTATTTCTTGTCTGAGTTGATAGATTGCTCTGTAGATACCAGATAGATGTAGATACCATTTCTCAGGAGCTAAGGTAAGACACTTGGTGTACCCTGTAAAACACCCATGAACAGGTTTACAAACAAGCCCTGTAAATAAGGAGTTGGCAGACGTCTGTATTAATATCACTCTATACTCTGCAGTCTTCACCGATGAGTTTTCCTGGCTCCATACCAGTTGAGCAATTTCAGTTAAACAGAAGAATCCCACCAAAATACCTGCAGGGGACTTCTGACATTATTCTTTCACTGCTGCTAAGTCTATTTGGGGAGTGTGGAATATTTCTTCAGCTCAAAAGAATGACATAGTGTAATGCAATAACAAGCCATGTGAAGGTTATCAGTGATAGAATCAAATCTCTCTGTAGGACAAAGCCCCTCACTGTACAGCTAATTAAAACTTGTTTCTTCTCCTCCTGTTCCTGTTTGGTGGCCACTATTTAGAACTGAGATGCAAGGCACTGGAGTGGAAAGTTACCTCTCAATATTTTAAGACTAGCTCTGTCTAAAACCTTGTATTGAAAGAAACTGCATACTCTTTTTCTTGTGGGCTGCTTGAATGGCAGACCATGAAGACATTCGCAGGTAATTTCTCTCTGCCCATAAGATCAGTTACAAGACAGACATAAAAAAACCCCAACAAACCACCACAAAAAATCCCAAACCAAACAACTCCCCCCCAAAAAACAGACAGAAAAACACTCTAGCAAAACCCAAAACTTATCTTTGTTAACTTTCTTCAAGCATGTTGGATTATTGCAATGGAAATATTTAAACTTTGTCTTGTCTCATAATAGAACGTGCAGCTCAAATCAATCTCCAGCATTGTTTTCTTGCTTATTATAATTTTTTTCCCCTCCTCCCCTTAGTGCCCATACAGCTACTTCAAAAAAGAGCCATAGGCAGGACAGGTAACTGGTCAGATTTGAGGCCAAATTCTGCAAATGCAATGCCTGTGATTTTTGTGGCATTATGGAACAATGTATGGGGTGTAATGTTGTTCCACGTTTGGTACAAAGAGGAGATAAACACCTGTCACTAGCACGTGCATGATCCTTGCTGGGACAGCAGTGCTGTGACTTTTGTTCCCAAAAGTAGGACTCGTGTAGCCTAGTGAGGTGACAGTAGCCATATGGTGTTTGCTGGAGTAGGACTGGTCAGTGAATGGTATTAGTAATAGCATTTGTACTGGGGAAATGCCAAGAATCTCTTGCTCTGTTATGCTAGGCACTGCACATACACAGAGCAAGAGTCCTCATGTTGCTCCCCAAGAAATGCAAGGGCTGACAGAGGGTCCTGGGGAAGGGAAGGGCTGTTCAGGGTCATAGAGCAGGTTAGTGGTTCAGCTGGGAGTGGAATTTGTAGGGGAAACTGCTGCTTTGGCAGCTCCTCTGTTGAATTTCTTGAAGACAGGATTTTTCCTCTGGACCTAGAGATTTTTGGCTTATTAAATTGCCTGAGTAAGACAACTCCAGGGACCTGCTGAGTGCTTCTCCATTCCCTGTGTAAGGCAGGTGTAAGTCTTTCTCCAGGGGTATAGATTGCATCTGCTAATTCCCGGCTTGTACCTCTGTGATGAATTTCCAAGACCTGTGCTGTGCTGCTTCTCAAAAGTGATGGTATTGTTGACTCTCTCCTTCACAATATAAATTCATGAAATGGCATAGGTAATTCCGCCCTCCTCAGCTGATAGGAAGGGAATGTGAGGTACATGCTTTCTTTTGTCAGCTACTGTCGTTATTAGAAACATCAAGTTCTATTGGCACAATATTTTTGACAGATAGACCCGTGCACT
>NW_010173194.1:4141-24470 GCF_000695765.1 Mesitornis unicolor | reverse complement strand
CCCTGCTCTCTTTGACTCTCTTTCCTTCCTCTTCCACTGTGCAGTTTCACACTGGCTGCTGTTTCACACTGGCACCATACTGTTGTTTAGGTACTGGTGTTCTTTCAGTGGTTATGTGATCTCTGAGAGGAAATAGCTGAGATAAAAAGTTAGAATTTGAGAGTTTGCTCTTGACTAAGTTAAAGCCAGAAGAGTTTGACATTGAATATGAGTAGTGATTCTTGCATGAAGCCTGCAACTTCTGAGATACAGCATCTCTGTCTCTTTAGGCAGGCATTCAGCTCTATTTCAGTGCCTTCAGGAGTTGGAGAAGTCACTGTGTCCCTACATACCAGTGTCACAACTCTAGTGGCCTACTTTTCCTTTTTAGAAATGATTGCCCTTCATGTCTCTGAATTTGCCTGACTTTGGCCTCTGGCCATTAGATCTTGTCATGCCTTTTCCACTAGATTAATGAGACCTTTAGTACCAGAAATAATCCCTTTGTAAGCAATGATCATATCTTACAATACATTTAATAGAATCCAGTTCCATTTTCTTGCCATAGTTCATACCCCTTCACTTGACAGCTTGTGACTTCCAGAATCCTGCATCTCTATCCCTGCTTTTCAAGGTGGGAATAATGATATTCAGGGTCTCACCTCCCCTTTTTCCACCATGTGTTTATTTTGCAAGCGGTTTTATGCCAGGGACCTTTTCCTTATGATGACTTTGCAGAGTTCCTGGCCCATGCCATCTTGACCTGGGCTGGTACTTTGATGCAATTATTGGAATGCAAATAAGAAAATATTACATTCCCACAGTGCTACTCAACTCAGATTAAAAAATAATAATGTAAATCATATTTGTATGAATCATTTAGTTTCTAGGAAGTGCATTAGGGAAACCCTTTCAGATAAGGTTCCAAATTGGCATTAGTAATGATCTGAGAGGAAGAGATTGTTAGACATGAATAAAGCATTAGAGGAGCCTTTTAGTATTCTTATTTAACACCTAATATTGATATACTCATTGATCTACAGAAGCTGCAGTACTGTAATATGCAAATCAATTAAAACAATAATTGAAATTAATATTATGTACAATCCCCATGATTTTTGACAATATGTATGTATATCTATAGTCTTCAGTTTCCTTGTGTCTCCACTCTGCAGTGACTGATGCTATTTTAAGAATAAAAAAAACTTCTCTGGGCATAGAGGTTACAGTAAACAAAGTCATTTGGCTGTTAGCCTGGGTGAGCTGTGGTTGATGCATAGGTTCCATTAGCTCTTTTTAAATAAGTCTGCTTATGGTTTGGCCAAGCATACAAGGAAAGGCCTGGAAGGAAGGACATCCTTTTGCATTCTCTGGCTAAATGAAGACTGCTCAGTCAGGATTGAAAAAGGAGCTGTTCTGGACACAGGCAGCTGGTTCATCAATGTTCAATAGGCTACAGTTCCCATGGGATTGTTGGCTCTGCACATTTGCAGTGTGTTATTTGCAGGAGTATTTTTTCAAGCAGGCAAAGGCCAAGGACTTCCTTGTTCTAAAAGCCATTATCAGCTAGATTAGTTGAATGCTGAAAGTTGTGGAGGTTTTAATCTCTTGCTAAGATACGTAAACAGGAACTATTCTCCAGAAAATACTGCCCTACTTCCTTGGTGCAGCTAGGTCCTTATACCTGACAGGTGGCAAGTCAAAAAAGATACAATACTTCCCAATCGTTCAGAACAATTGCAAAATGACTCTCACTGCTTCAGCTTCCCCAGAATCACAGTAGTAGTGTCTAACACAGAGGCTATAGCATGGTGCTGTAGCACAGAGGGCCACTGTGCTGGCTGTCATCCTGGAAACAGCTAGGAGGAAAAGCAGGAAAGTCTGTAGCATGCGCTACAGGACCTTGGCCAGAGGGTCCTGGTACACTCACATTCCCTATGTGAGACAGTGAGGGAGCAAGGCCTGTGACTTTGCACAGAATGTCATGTGCCTGTGGATTTAGCAAATTCGTGCAGGGTATAGCTGCCGCTTCTCTTTGGCATTTCCCAGAGTACAGGGAAGCCCCAGAGAATGTTCCTCTCTTGATACTGAAAGTTACGTCTTGGAGAAACTCTGCAAGTTTTTTTGAGTTTTAGAAAGCAGGCATTCTTTATTGGCAGTGCTGAATGTGTTGGGATATCTCCATCTAATTCATGCATATCTGGAATCAAATACATGCATTTTCTATAGAATAAAAATATGCATATTCATGATATTTCCTGGAAAAGGCAGTGTTATGATAATGAGTTCATGGAATTTATTTACATATTCTCCTTGGTCGTCTTCGAGGGTCACTGGTGGTTGTTGGTGGTCACATACTCATGTCCTCTAGCTGAACCCAAGTTGCTTTACCCCATTTACCTTTAAGGAGATACATGCAAAGACCATGTTGCTCTTGGGAAACTGCAGGAAGTTTCTTGGTTATCAGAATGTGTCAGATTAGGCCGTTGTTACCAGGATGCATCAAATTAGGCCTTCGTTAGGCCTTTGTCATCAAGATGTGGGAGATTCTTGTTTAAGATCTGCTTAATCAAAGCTTCTTAATGTAAGTCAGTATTTTCCTACTGTAGCTTACATCTTGCAGATGTTAGCTTACAAGTTGCCAGCCAAAACTTTCTTAAAGAAAAATAATAAAAATTCAGCAATATAAATCTAAATTCTGTGTCACTCTCATGGGCACCGTCAGTGCATATAGACTTGTTACTCCCAGAGGAAGGTGGAGTTTTCATTCTTTTAAATCTGCACCCTTATTAATTTACAAACTAGAGTGTGATATTCCTGCTTTTTTAGAATAGCACTGTACAATGAAAAAGTCACACACAGAATCACAGCATGTTAGGAGTTGGAAGGGACCTTGAAAGATCATCCAGTCCAACCTCCGTGCCAGAGCAGGATCACCTAGACTAGGTCATACAGGAACGTGTCCAGGTGGGTCTTGAATGTCTCCAGAGAAGGAGACTCCACAACCTCTCTGGGCAGCCTGTTCCAGTGCTCTGTCACCCTCACAGTAAAAAAGTTTTTCGTCAGTTTTTCGTCAGATTGAACCTCCTATGCTCGAGCTTGCTCCCGTTGCCCCTTGTCCTGTCATTGGACATTACTGAGAAGGGCCTGGCTCCTTCCTCCTGGCGCTCACCCTTTACAAATTTATAAACATGAATGAGGTCACCCCTCAGTCTCCTCCAAGCTAAAGAGACCCAACTCCCTCAGCCGCTCCTCATGAGGGAGATGCTCCACTCCCTCAATCATTTTTGTGGCTCTGTGCTGGACTCTTTCAAGCAACTCCCTGTCCCAGCACTTGGCCTTGTTGAAGCTCATACAGTTGGCCTCAGCCCATCGATCCAGCCTGTCCAGGTCCCGTCCCTCTGCAGAGCCTTCCTACCCTCAGGCACATCAACCAAACAACATGTGGAAAATACCAATACTTATCTTGAATGGTTGCCTTTTTGGTTCCACACACAAGTGTATCAGAGGTGGTTCCCAGAAGCATGCTCCTACTTGACAACAGATTCTTCCCCCTCCTCCTTGGCTTCCTATAATAATGCGCTTCTAGTAGCACTGGTGTAATTTGTGTAGCAGTTTTCTCTTTTTCATTGTCTTTGTAGACCTGGGGTGTTTATACGTAGTTTTCCACTTACAAGCTTATGTATTTGAGTTTCTTCAGCAAATAAAATCTGTACCAGACTAGTTATTAGACTATGGTAAGAACCGTGAAATATTGAAAAAAAATTGTGACAAGGATCTGCCACTTCTGTCTTTTGCTTGGTTTATATCAGAAACACCCTGAATGCTTGTGAAACTGCTTCCTCAACAGTTCCTGTGTGGCAGAAAGTTTTTTTTCTCCTGAACACTGTTCAGCTGACTTTAATCAAACTTTGCTCTAGTTCCTGAAGCAATAGATAGATCTGGTCCTATTCCACTTCAAATATTTATATACTTTATAAGTATGTATGTGTGTATTTACAGAGAAATATACTTTACTAAAATGTGTGTATAAACTTCCATTCAGAAAGAAAAGTTTGCAGTGCAATATCAGTAAGACTCATTAAAATTTCTTTTAAAGCAGAATTATGCTTTTGACCCATTTGTAGGTAAGAAATACTAAGAAGTGCAGGCTTGCTGGAGATGGTTTTAGCTGAACAAAGCTTACATGGTTTGAGGCCATTAAAGCAGTTCAAGTAGTTGAGTCCCAGATCCATAGGAGGAATAAGCAATGTGCCCCTCAGTTGCGGTGGTCCCTGTTCTACGGGTCAGGTTGTGTTGTAGGGACATATGTGTACGTGTGTACAGTAAATGCTTTCCAGGTTACCTAGATTTCTTGGGCAGTGTTGATACTGCTGTAGCAATGTGGGCCCACCCTGGGTGGCTCTGTGCCATTTTGATATTTGATCCCGAAACAGCAGCCTTCCTGCTCCAGCATTTAGGAGAACTTCTGTAGTTGTTCATCCCCAGCATCACATAACTCTTGATGAAGGCTCAACTATGCTGGCTGCCACTTGAGATTTTTTTTTCTCTTTTGCATTGGGCTGTTGCCGATGTGGGAAAAAAACAGACAAGATGCAGGCAATCTCAAGTTTGTGAGTAGGAGTAATTTGCTATAGGTGAAATCTGTTTTAATGTAGTGTGGAGGAGAGGATAGGAAGGCAAGCTTTTACTGGCTTCTTGTGTTTTGAACTGGAAATTCAGAGCACTACTCCTAAGACCCTCTGAACCTCGCTGCTCTCGGAGCTTCCCCAGCATATCCCAGGGATGTGTGGCAGACTGAGGCTGCATTTTGCTCTGTAATGATTCAAGAGCATTGTAAGAAGTTGTGGCAGATGCAACCCACCCTACTAAAGGCCTGAGAAAGACCCAACAAAGACAGTGCTATAGTTTCTGGCCCTGGTGGCGCCAGGACTGCCTCCCCCCTCACAGCTCATGTCTGGTCCACACAGTGGGGGTCAAAGGCGGGAAAGTTGGGGTCCTCAGCCAATAGGGGGCTGACATGACCATGTATTGACCACAGATGAGATTCGACCAGGGTATAAATGAGGCCCCGTCAGAAGACTTATTTGAGTCAGTCCTCCTCAGAGCAGCGGGTCTGCAGTCGGGGACTCTCCCCTTGAGTTGGGACGCCACTTAAGGTAACTTCTCAAGATTGAGAGCCCTCCCTTTTTTGGTGAGTGAGTGAGTGCACATTTTGGATTGTTTGGCCAAAAACTTAAGAATTCTTAACTCAGCTGTGTCTAGTAATATTTCCAACCAGCTTATTGAACCTGTATTTGTTAAATGTCAGTGGAATGTTGTTTTGGTGAATGAAGTTTTTTCTGCTTAATTTCAGGTGCAAATTAAAGCTTGTTTGAGTTCATTATTTGTGTGTGTGTAGCCATTTTGGTGCGACTCCGTGACAGACGTTCAAGAGACCTCTGCTTTTGGTTCTTGGTTCAGGTACAGTATTTATGGCTGAGTTTGCTTTTAAAAAGAGCTATGCCTTTAAAGGTTATTTTGGGGACTTCTTTTTTTTTTAAAGCAGAGTTGTTACAAGGTTATCTTAGAGAGTTTCAGGGCTGTCTTTCAAACTGGGCTGATTATAAAGCAAACCATAAGTGATTTTGGATCCAAGTGATAGTTTTCAGTTTGCATCTGAACTGCAACCAATGAGCTACCTCTGTGAAGTTAAACACAGATCCCTTTCTTGACCCAACTTATGTTATAAAGGGATCAAATTAAAAACAAGTGAAGTAAAATCAGAAAGAAAAGGATGTCTTTGTCACAACATTTGGCCAGATATCATGTTCATTTAGGATACTGCTTAACCTCCAAGCTGGAATATTTGGTCACAAGTAGACAGTTTAGGTGGAATTTTCTTTCATTTTTCATTTTGTGTTAGGCATTTATGCTGTTTAGAGGTTGCATGGCGTATTGTATCATCCCTAGGGCTCTGTTTTATGTGTTCACTAAAATTAAGCTTGTGGAGTTTTCTGGTCAAAAACTAGAGCTGAAAGTTAGGGTCCCTTGAAGGAACATGATAACAAATAAGGAAGGATAACCTTTCATCTCCTGCTTACATTTCTAGTCCATGTGATTTTTATTTTTTTTCCTCTGACTTCTCTCCTCCTTCCCCCTCATACACCCTCATTACCCCTGGTTTGAAGTAATCCATATGAACTGCTGACCACAGTTGTCCTTCCAGATGCAATATACCTGTGGTTCAGATTTTGGGGTGGGAGAGAGGGTGGGGGAAGACAGAAGAAAAGAAAACAAAACCCAGCAGTGTTGGAAAGCAGTCTTCCTGCTTGGTTCTTTTGTGATTGCCTAACATACCCTCAATAAACAAGGCAAGGGAAGACTATTCTTTGTGTCCAAGGTATGTTGGGAGCTCCATGCTAAGTGCTGAAGGCAAATAGTGGAATTAAAAGTGTTCTTGCAGTCAGAAATTAATTTGGCTTGACTTACTTAGCTAGCTCTCCTGGTTCATGGAGGAGATAATGTGTTGCACTATTAACGAGGTGACCAGCAGACCTATTTCTGACAGAAGTAAATATTTAAGCCAGACACCTAAAGCTGAGAGCATGAAGAGATGCCACTTACAGTAAAATGCTTGTCAGTGGGAGTAGCAACGAATCTCATCTCCTCTAGTTTTGGACTCTTCACCTAATGGATAGATGCTGAGAGGAAGAGTAGGTGAGCGTCCCAAAAATGAGATTAGTAATTGGTCCTTGTAACTACTTGCATAATTCTGAGTGAATTTCTGTATATTTTTTTTTTTTATCAGCTAGTGGATCTGGGAGAAAGATGATTGATGTAGCAGCTGAGATGTGAGGCAGGAGAAATGGTGAAGTGATTAAACATGTTAGGGAAACAGAAAGCTAGGTAGCTATGTGGCTTGGCTGTATGAGGCATAATGGGAAATTTAGAGACATAAGAACATCTTCTAAGTCTCTAGCAACCACTGTGTTAGGAAGTTTTAACAATGACATTTTTGAAGGTCATTTTTGAAGATCATAGAGGATCAGAGCTGAGAGATCAACAGTGGAGGGGCTGTGGTCTGTAAAGCCAATGTTACTGTTAGGTAGTTTTCCAATTCACTGGGATTTCATCCTGGTGGGTTGTACTTGTTTGCTTTTCCTCATGTGCTTGCCTTTTTCAATACAAAATTTATAACTCTTTTGTGCAGAGACTATTATTACATAAAAAGACTTTTTAATAGGAAACCTTCTAACTTTTAGTGGGAGGACTGATTAATAAATTTTAAAACAAAGATGGAGTTTTGTATCGATGATGAGATGAGTCATCGTATGAGAGAAAAACTAAAGTGTCAAGGGATTTTGGAGCACAGCTTCCAATGAAAGTTGCTGTACTTCTTTCTTATTATGAGAATTTCTAACTTGTAATTAGACTCTTCTGGCCTCAGAGGACTCCAGGCTGTGGAGAGGTCTTTTTCCAGAAGCAGAAGATGCTGCTAGAAGAGATGAGTGCTTTCACCAGACTCTGAGTGATTCAGATGAGCTGTTACCTTTTGCCTTGTACCTGATAATGTGCCCTCATAGCAGTGCTGTCCGGTAGTTTGTCTGCTGAACAGGGGATGGTAGTGGAAGCACAGGCAGAAAAGCGAGGGTCTAGAGACAGAGATTTCTTCCCTGGTACAGCTGAGTAAGAAACAGACGTTTGTCTGTGGCTGCAGATCACAGCAGGGCAATGCGGGCAGGTGTAGCTGCAATCTCTTCTGCCTTACAGTACTGAAGACCTGATACATAATGAGAGGGAAGGACCAATTAATTTAAAAGGAAATGGTGAAAACCACCAGTATAGGAAGGAAAACCCTTCAAAGTAATATTAGTACAACAAATAGAATAGATTTTATTTTGCAGTAACATTTTCAGAATGCCTTTTAAGAACAAAAGAAAAAAAATCCTGTGTTTTCAGGGTACTCTTTTTCTAGAAAACATGACTTTTTAAAATGTTTTGCTTCTTGGATTTTTCTTTGCAGGAATTTGCCATCTTAGGATATCTTCCCAGTAGATGGTAAGCTTTGTCATGTGAGCATGACAACTGAAAAAATGCACATTACTCCTTAAACTTGAGTCAGTATTGCTGGTTCAGCTTTTTTTTTTTTCATGTGCAGAAAGGGAGGATGACTTTAACATGGCTCAAGAAGTGAAAATTAAATTGTCAAAATATTGTCAAAATCTGAGGGGAAAATGAACATTCTCACAGAGATCTTTCATGAGCAGGGTTTTTTGGGTTTGTTTGTTTGTTTGGTTGTTTGGTTGTTGGTTTTTTGAGGGGTAGGCAGCATCTTTTCCTCATCTGGCCTTTTATTATCACTATTCTTTATTGTGAATGGGGTATGAGTAGACTTTTTGCCTATCATGGTTAATTTTTGCAATGACTTTACAAGGCTGAATAAGCCTAATTATAGGCTTTTAAAAACTCCTTTTCAGGTTAAACTCTGGAACAGTGTCAGCCCTAATGTTCGTACTGTGAGAAGGAGTTCTGGGTTGGAAACAATCCCAGGAACTCCCACACCTCAGGTTGATGGGAGTCAGACCTGTTATTCTGGTGCCAGTATTGGTCAGCTGAGGCACTCTCTGCAGTAGCTTAAAATAATAAATGACTTTCTTAGTGCTATGCTGCATCTTGAAAGAATGAGAAAACTTAGTGAATCACAAAGTGATAATCCAGTCTATTAGAACAAAATTGCCTGAAAGAAAATAACAAAGTTTGGAGGATGGATCTGAATTATTTTCTTGAAATGACTTATGACCACAGCTAAAACACAGCTTAATGTCCCATTAAGTTCTGTTCATTGCAAAATTCCCAGGTGCTTACATTTTAGGACTGATATTGTATGCTGTAAGTAGATTACACTGCTATCCAGGATTCTAGGTCACTATGGACTATTTGGTACAGGAAAATGTTTTTCTCCTGCTTCTGAATAGCTTAGAACCCATACCTCTGTTTTCTTAAGGAGTTTGTCCATGAGGGTAATGTACTAGTCATACATCCTAAGCAAGGCTTTACATTAATCTCAGCTATGGAAATAACTTGTTTGTTAACAACCAGAAGTACAGAAGGAAGAAGGTGAAAATGAGATTCTTGGTATGGACTTCAAGGTCATTATTTATAACTTTACAGGGTATTATGATTTTAATTGTTAGCAATGTGGATGCTATTTCACATAAATAAGTGTGTGTTTATTTTGATTTATAATGCACTTTGGTTTGGTAACTGGAATAAGCTATACTAGGATTAAAAAAATAAGTGGTATTGGAGGAAAGTACCTCGATCTTCACATAGCAGTATCCATGTTTGAGCTTCTAATAGCATACTATGATTAATCAATCACATAAAATCCATGTTGACAAGAGAAGAGAATATGCTTATCTTGTAAGAAGATCTGCACCTATTTATTTCTTGATGTCAAATGTCAAACTTCAGTATTTATCCTGTGCCTACATCCAAGAATTAACAGTGCGTATAGATAGCACTAGCTAAATTTTGCTAGCCATGAAGCTGGTCTGTTTATCTATGTAAGCCAAGCCAGGATTCTGTTTTTCACTTGACAATTTAAAGCATGTTGCTATTCTTCACCCTCAGTAATATCTGACCGGATCAGGTTTGTGGTAGCATGGGTGTAGCTGATCACCACAGCTGTGATTGCAGTATGGCCACTGTATACATGAATGTGAGTAATTGTACTGAAGTCACTAAGACCACCTACTACCTTGATGAGTGCTTGCGCATGGCACTACAGGAAGCAGTGAGAAATTATTATTTCTGTAGACAAAAGTTCTTTTTGAAGAATAAAGTGAAGGATATCTGTAATTTTTTGCAGATTAGACCTTATGTTGTACTCTGCAAGGGATATTTTTCTACTATTGCGACTGGAAAACAGATTATTAGACTGCAGATGTCTTAATTGCTTGAAAAGCACAAATCTGTTCCCTTATATGTCTGTTACAACTGGTTTTTTTTTCCTTTAAAAAAATTTTGAATGCAGGAGGGTGAATAATGGGGAGAATGTTGATGAGATATTGACTTACTATTTCATAACAGAGTTAAAATATTTCAAATACTGAAAAGGCTAAGAAAGTAACTCTGCAGTGATTTGAACTTGCTATGGTTTTTTCACCATTTTTTAATATTTATCTTTGAACACCTCAACGCATTATGCAGGTAGTTAGAATATATTTTTATGTGTGAGTAAGTGGTATTTCCTGCAAAGAGGAAAGAGGGGGGAAATGTTATGGAGAGTAACAGTTTGTCCATAAAGGACAAACAGATGAGCGCTTTTTGAAAATCTTTTGAAGAGAGAGTTGAAGTTCTTCTTTAACTTAAATATAATGACAACAAGAAAACCCAGGCTGAATAGACTCTATGTCCAAGCCTAGCACTCAAGAGAATTTAGATGGGGCAAATGTATGAATAGCAGAATATGAACTTTCCATGAACTTTCACTGCACTCAGATGCTCATGCACATACTTTATTTATGTATTAACTTGAGACAAAGAGAGCATAATAGAAGGACTTTTTTTTCAGTCCAACATCATCAAATGCACCTAAATATTATAGTACCTCATTAATACCTTAGCCCCTGGGAAGTTTCTACAATGGGGTAACTGCATCAGTTGACAAGGGAAGAGCTATGGATGTCATCGATCTGGATTTCTGCAAGGCCTTTGACATGGTCCCCCACAACATCCTTCTCTCGAAGTTGGAAAGATACAGATTTGATGGGTGGACTGTTCAGTGGATAAGGCATTGGCTGGACAGTCACATCCAGAGAGTAGTGGTCAGTGGCTCGATGTCCAGATGGAGATGGATTACAAGTGGTGTCCCTCAAGGGTCTGTACTGGGATCAGTGTTGTTCAATATCAAGATATCTTCATTAATGATATAGACAGTGGGACTGGGCAAGTTCACTGATCATATCAGCAAGTTCATATCAGCAAGTTCACTGATGATACCAAGCTGGGTGGTGAGGTCAATGTGCCAGAGGGAAGGGTTGCCATTCAGAGGGACCTGGACAAGTTGGAGAAGTGGGCTAAGGTGAACCTCATGAGGTTCAACAAGCCCAAGTGCGAGGTCCTGCACCTGGGTGGGAGCAATCCTTGTTACCGATACAGACTAGGAGATAATGTGCTGGAGATAATGTGCTGGAAGGCAGCCCTGAGGAATAGAACTTGGAGTACTAGTAGATGAGAAGCTGGACATGAGCCACCAATGTGCATCTGCAGCCCAGAAGGAGAACTGCATCCTGGGTTGCATCAGGAATAGTGCGGCCAGCAGGTTGAGGGAGGTGATTCTGCCCCTCTACTCTGCTCTGGTGAGACCTCACGTGGAGTACTGTGTCCAGCTTTGGAGTCCCCAACCAAAAAGGACATTGAACTGCTGGAGCATGTGCAGAGGAGGGCCACAAAGACAATCAAAGGGCTGGAGCACCTCTCCTACAAAGACAGGCTGAGACAGTTGGGGTTGTTCAGCCTGGAGAAGAGAAGGCTCCAGGGGTACCTTATAGTGACCTTCCAATACCTGAAAGGTACCTATAAGAAATCTGAGGAAGAGCTGTTCACTAGGACATGTAGTGATAGGATGAGGGGTAGTAGTTTTCAACTAGAAAAGGGTAGATTTAGGTTGGATATTAGGAAAAAGTCCTTCAATATGAGGATGATAGATCACTTGCACAGGTTGCCCAGAGAGGTGGTGGAGGCCCCATCGCTGGAGATACTCAAGGTCAGGCTGAATGGGGCTCTGAGCAACCTGATCTAGTAACATTGTCCCTGCTTACTGCAGCGGAGTTAGACTAGATGATCTTTACATCAAGCCTGTACTCTAAGAGATATTTCAGGCCCAATTGTGAGAGGGAATGTGAGAAGGTCTGGTTTCTATTCCTCACTCTGTCACTGAGCTGTTTGGTGAGCTTGAAGCAGTTTGATTTCCTTGTGCTTCTGGGAGTTTTAGGGGAAAATCTTGTGTGTTAGGTATTTATAATCCCTTTTTAATATTTGCACATGCGGATTTATCCAGAGCTGACATCTGCTTGCTTCTGCAGTACCTAAATAGTTTTCTCCAGGTAACTGGGATCAGGTATGTTTAATGCTATTGCTGATGCTGAATTTGTGTAACCAAAGACTTTGCAAGGATCTCTAGCTGCAACTGCACTTATGAAACAAATGAGTCCTATCTCAGCTATTTAATAGTATGTGCAAAACAGTTTAGAGACAATAGATTAAAAATTTAGTAATCTGAAATGAGTGAGATTTAAACGTGTAGCTCAGAGGTTTGCATTCTAGATCTGACTTTGATACCAGCAATCAGGCAACTGTCTTGAGAGTGTGAGTGGATTCCAAGGATTCCTGTGATGCAGAAATTTAGTTTGACATCCCTTGTCAAAGACAGTCTGTGCATCTCCTGCCATTCTTTTGATGCGGCTAATCAGAAGAGAGCACCATGTACAGAACAGATGACCATTTTTTCTCCTCCATGCCTGTTTTCTCAGCTGACACTTGACCAGGCCTGAACCTATGTAGCTTGTGAGCTTTGGAGGAGTAAAAGGACAAATAATGCTGTAGGGTGAGGAACCAGGGCAGAATATTTTATTCTAACATTGCTGTTACTTTACTGGTTTTGAAATCTTAACCCAATGGAAGAAGAGCAAATCACTGTAGAACTAAGACAAAAATAAGAGGCTTACAACCCAAGGTGAATCAAATGCTAACCCCAAGGAATTTTAGTGTAAAGTCTGCCAAACAGATCTACAGTCTGTTTCCAAGATGTGGTGTTTTAATTTTTTTATTATGCAGTTGCTATGCCCATTTGACCTTATGGGAAATGGAAAGAAAATTGTATGTAACAGTAACAACATAAAAGATGTAGATCGTTGACTAAGAAAATACTGGAGAAAATGAACGCTTTCACAAGATTGATGCATCTTCTCCATCTTCTGCCTCCCAACTATGCACACACATTAATTAACTTAAAGCTTCGAAAGTAAGAGAAGAAAGACAATTGCAGCATTTGCCAAACCCAGGGGAAAAGGGATGGAGGGGTGGGGAAAGACAGAAAAAACCCCAAGGCAGTGTGAATGACAACCCAAGCTAAAAGCTAATACTTTTGCCTCTGGCAGTTGGGCAGGTTTTGTGAGCTTTTTCCCATCCCTTGGGCTAAAATTAACTACATAAATAAATACCTCAACCAGCCTTATTAACAAGGACTAGGAAGCTGGTGTTTGTAATAATACCCCCCTTCACCTAGACCAGAGGTTCTATTCTAGTTCCTTTCACGTATATGGCAAAGGTCAGCTATTGAGAGAGACTTCTTGTTGCTGCTATGAGCATCTATGTCTCTCTATTACTACCTAGTACTGTTTCAGTCCCACGTGTTTATTCATTTTTTTAAAGCTTCAGCATCCCAAGCTTATTGGGAGAGGAAATATATCAAAAAAGCAACCCACAAACAAGGTTAAAAGCACAAATAAAATCGGAAAGAAAAATAGAAAGAGGAGGAGAAAAAAGGAGGGGGGTCAGTCCAATTTTCTTTGGAGACATATTGCATTGTTGGGGCTGTCTGGCGGTGTTCCAGTGATTCAATTGAAGGTGAATTTCTTTTATTGAATTCAATCCAGAGATATCATAACCTTCAAAAGGCTACTATTACCCAGAGGGTTTCAGATTAAACCATCTGAGCGTGACTTTTGAAATGCAAGAAGTCACAATTGTTGTTTGACAACATGGGACCTGTCAGGGCCCCTCTTTCCAGATAGACAAGTTGTTTACATAATCCTTACACCCACCTTATTGAGGTTAAAACCCTTCCATTGCTGGTCTTTTTTTCCTCAGCAGGTGCAGAGTCAAAACAAGAAGAAGAATAATTAAACAAATCACTGGTCAACGCTACAAAACCATCTGATGTCTTGACAAGCAAAATTTAAACATCAGCCTTTTGAATGTGCATTGGAGGGCAACGGAGTGGGCAACTGAAAGACCTCTAGATTTCAGTGAACTAAGTCTCTTCCTGTAGTAGTAATAATCATAATAACCCAGAAATTTAATAGCAAGTCACAGATCAAGGTGTTGGAAAAAGACATTATAGAAAATGCAGTCACAAATCTTAGTGAAACTGGAGGGCAAACATGATTTGGTGTGGTCCTCCAAGCTGATGAGACACAGTGAGCACCCTCCGTTTGCCCTGGTGATGGGAAGAGTGAAGCACAGGTGGCTGCTGTTGGCAGGAATTACTGTCACATACCTTTGCCCTTTGCTGAGTGACGTGGCATGGCCAAGAAAGCTTGAGGATGGGTGACTTCCTTCCTTCAGCTACTGGAAGGCAACATGTCTTTGGAAGTCTTGCAGTTTACTTCAGATGTCTCTAGTTAGTTTGGCAATTTTGACTGGTCTCCACGGATGTTAAGATTCTGTGTGTATGCATGCACATTTTAACCAATTTTTTTTTTGGCTGTGAATAGGCTTTCTGTCTGTAGAGCCCAAAGCGGATTTATAATATTTCCAGACCCACTAGGAGGTTTTGATGTGAGAGGAATCAATGTATGGGATGTATAGTGCTTATCTTTTACTGAGGGCAAAAGAAACTAGCAAAAAAACAGTGGTCATGTTTTGATACAAGCTCCACTCACACAGACTGTCTGTTGAGAGGGCAAAGAAGTCTGCAGGGAAAAGGGGAGGAAGTCATAAAGCATGCAGCAGGCAGGCTACATAAAACAGTTGGGGGAGGCAAATGGAAATAAATTTTACTAAGATCTGCTAAGAAGAAAAATACATAAAAGTGGCATGTGGGAGAGACTGATTGAAAACCCAAATGGAGTACAGTGTTCTTGTGTACCGTCACAACATGATATCCTTGGAGGAGTTGGGGGGAGCTCAGGATGACAATGGTGCAGCAGGGGACAAGCTGGTTCAGAAATATTTTGGCAGCAGTTTGAAACTGGTGACCAAAAGGAAAAGATGCACTTTGGTTGCACTATGTGGGTGAGAAGGTAAATGTCACTTATGCTTCAATGCGCAGCAGAATCCCTGGTGGAGATGAAAATCCCTTTGAAAAATGCCTTCAATATCATGCCTTTCTAGGAAAAAAAAAATAAAGAAAGAAAAAGGATGGTAAATGTAACATTTATCGTCAAGCAGGAGAGACAAGATGTAGGTGTGATAGTGATCAATTTGAATTCCCCAATACGCCCACGAGTACTTACTTCTAACTTTTCTGCAACAGTGTGAGATCATGACAAGAAGTTTAGTTGAAAAACACTTCCGAGAAGGTAGTGTTTCAGATCAGATGTAGGACAGACTGATTGGTGTCAGATGACAAGTATGTGTGAGATAATGAATGTTGTGTGGAAAACAATATAAAGTCTTAGAGGTTGATAACATCCTGAAGTCCCAAAAAGCCTAAATCAATTTTTTTACACACAAGGCAGAAAACAAACTGATGAGTTACTTTACTGGGCAGGGAATATCTGAAGTAGAAGATGATACAAAGATGAGCATGAGTAAATTTACCTGTTTGCAGAGCAGCCTATACTGTAGAACTACTACATCTTGAAAAATGGTTTTGGTGTAAAACTTTCATGTGTACTCCTTCAAACTTCTTGTGTGAAAGAAATTATGCTAGCAAGCCAGAAAGGCTGAAAAAAGTGGATGATAAAAAGCAGGCAATAGTCTGGTCATTTGCCAAATTAAAAGGAGATACTTGGAAAAGAACACCACAAGTTTGGGAAATCTAATGAGACTTCTGTAAGGTCAGAAAAAAATTAAAGGAAGTCATAAAAATTATCTGCTTTGAGGTTTTCTTAGTAAACCTCTCCTCAGCATTGTGTTCTCTATCTAGACACTGATAATTCACCAGAAGCTACTTAGAACTGGCCTTCTACTCCAGGTCATTTAGAGTTATCAGAAAGAAAACATGGCAGAATGCTATGCAGGAAAAATATGCCCTTATTGATGATAAAATGCTTCTGTGTCTTAGGGCTTCATTAAGAAACATTGGAACAAAGACTTCTTTAAGACCATTTCAGAAAAGGAGGTGATGTCTGCTCTTTCTGTATGGACAGAGATGCAGAGGCAGACAGGAGTGACAGTACACAGAACTGCAATAGTGAGAGACTTCTTGGGAGATAAAAACTATAAGTTTATATTTCATAATGCTGAGTATGTTCTTGTATTTGAAGTGGAGGAACATATGGATGAGCCCTCTAATAGCAAATTAGTAAACCCTGGAAAATAAACTGCTACTGGAAATTAGTCAGTTTACAAGATACAATAGCATATGGAACAGATGCTGGAGTTCTGCTCCAAGAAGAATACTAATTCTGGATATGTGCCTGATCCAGATGTCCTTTCATTAAGGAAAAAAAATGTTGCGGCTGTCACCTTAGAAGCCATAGTAAATCCATAAATAAAATAACACACAGCAACAGCAGATAATATATTAATGGCAAATTTGCAAGGCATGGTCACTCTTTTACTCCACCTTTATGTGAGCATAATTCTATTGAACATGCTTTTTCTTCTGTCAGGAGAACAGATCAGGACTTTAGCATTGCTAATCTTTTTTAGTTAATAAAAACAATCATATTCCAGTTACAATCATATCCCAGTTACAGTGCATTGTATGAGCTGGGTAATGAAAGCGTTCTTACATATCTATGAGGGTGAGTTTGTTCAAAAGAGAGCTGTTGACTAACTCTGCCTGTTAGTTGTGCGTCTCTAGGGAAAAACATTATTTTTGGATCTGTGATGATTTAGAATATGAAGATATGTGGGTTTATTTTTGTAAAGAGTCTTCTCTCTGTGGGTATATTTTTGAACAAAAGTGTTACTGGCAGAAGAAAAGTGGTGTTTCTGTATCATGTTAATTATCATTAGTATACTAATTAATATGTGTTCCAGAGTAAGGTATATTTCCATTGTATCTGTCAGTGGTTGAAAATTGAAATGTCACGAGTCACTGCAGTAGGTTAGCTGAAGTCAAATAAGTATATCCATCTTGAAACTAGATAGTTTTGTTCTGATTATCCTAGAAGAATAAATAGGAATTTCTTGAATGAATATTTTATTTTTACAGAAATTACTTCTTTCACTTGAAGCTTTTGTTAGAAAATTCCCAGCCACATGAGTATCATATCATTAAATCTTGGACTCGTTATTAAAGCTAATAGTGTTGGCAGTGATTTTATTTTATCTAATGTTCCAATATATCATACAGCATTTCACCAGGTGCTTGATGTAGTTCTAGCTCAGCTATACTGTAGTTTGGGTGCTCTCTGTGTCAAGTGCTTGAAAACAAGAAAGAAAAAGGTAAGTATGAGACAGATCACTAATTTGGTCAGTGTGCTTGCAGGGATTTGTACAAGAATGTGTGTAAAGTTCATCAGGTATACACAAAATTTTGTCCGTTGGCCAGATATTTCTGCATGTAGGGGAAATGCTCTCCTTTCTCCCAAGTTCTTAAACTGCTGAGGAGCTTCTTCAGTCCAAGGAGGATGAGATGGTAAAACATGAGGGAGGATCCTTACAGATGGAGCTGTTCAGAGCATCCCTTCTCTCTGTGTTTCTGAGCAAGAGAGCATGGCATCCTTAGACACATCCTTCTAAGTCCTTTCTTTCATCATCCAAAGCAAGCCACCAAGCTACCCTGTACACTGTGTGTATTCTGGAAATGGGCATGTTGCAGCTGAGTCATAAAGCAGTGCACTCAGTTCATGTGTCCCAGGATGTGCAGGAGATCATAGAATAGTTTGGGTTGGAAGAGACCTTTACCTCCTTAAACACCTTGTCTTTGGACAGGGTTTCATGCATGTGTGAAGCCTGGTTATCTCTCTGCTATGGTCAGAAGTGAACCTAACCATTTCTTGTTTCTCAGTACTGGCACAGCAATGTCTGCATCTTAATCAATCTGTCATGACTAAATTAGTGTAACTTTTCTTGGTGTTTCTGTGTGAGGTTTCTGTGAGAGGTTTTGAGTTTTCTTGGTAGAGGTAGAGGTGCTATGGAGATAGTTCCTGTAAGAAGCTGCTAGAAGCTCCTCTGGCTCCAAATTCAGACCCACCTCTGACCAAGTTCAAGCCAATCAGTGCCTCTGCAAGTGATACATTTAAAAGAGGCTCTCTTGCTCCTGACCCCAATCAGTGCAGCCTCAGTGTGGGTGATGCAGACCTGGCCCAGCTGGTCCAATCCATCCCCAAATTAAGCTCAAGCCCCACTACAGCTCCAGCCCAAGACCTGGGAACTCTTCAAGAATCAGCAGAAGAAACCTGCAGCAGAGAGAGGAATGGGATGAGAGGAGAACAACTGGGCAGACACCAAGGTCAGTGAAGGAAAAAAAAAAGAGAGATGAGAAGAGGTGCACTTGAGCAGAAGTTCCACTGCAGCCTGTGGTGAAAGGGATTGACCCACCCTGGAATCAGGGTGGAATCAAGTTGACCCAACTTCAGCCCATGGAGATGCAACGGTGGAGCAGAAAGCCACATAAGAAGGTGGCTGCCCCCAAAGAGGCCATGACTCCATGAGAAGTGTGTGCTGGATCAGTCTGTGTGAAGGACTGCACCATACAGAAGGGAAGCCCATACTGAAGCAGTTTGTGAGGAAAGTGCAGCTGTGGCTAGACTTATGAAGAAGTTTGTGGAGGACTTTCTCCCATGGGAGGGACACCACATGGAAGCAGAGGAGGAGTGTGAGGAGTCCTCCCTGGCCCTGAAGAAGAGGAAGCATCAGAAACCATATGGGATGAACTGACTACAACCCCCATTCTCCATCCCCCTGCACCACGTGGAAGGAGGAGGTAAATACACTGGGAACAAATCTGAGCCTGAGAAGAAGGGAGAGGTGAGAGGAGGTGTTGACTTTAAAATCTGATTGTATCTCTCACTATTCTACTCTGAGGTTACTGGTAACAAAGTAAATTGTTTGTTTTCCTCCCCAAGTTGAGTCTGTTCTTAGCCCGTGACCATAAGTGAGCCCTCCATGTCCTTTGTCTCCACTCAGGCTCTTTGTTATATTTTCTTCTTCTCATCCCACCATAGGGGAGAGAAGTGAGCGAGTAGCCTCATGGTGCCCAATTACCCATTGGGCTTAAACCACAACAGTCCGTAGTGCCAGTGGTAGATTTTATGTGATGCATTACTCCCCTTCAGGTTTTAGAAACCATTTTTCCCAGAGGTTAGAATGAAACTGTTAGTTTTACTTTTGTAAAGCTAAGAAAGAACAGAGCACACTGATTTAGGGCTATCCTTACAAATCTTTCATCATTACCTCTGTGTATTTCTTGATACCTTTCCTTGCAATAGTTTTGTGGTAAATTATACACAGATGCACTGTTCTGTATTGCAGGACAAAATGTTTCAGTGTCTTTTTACAAAAATAAATACTTGAGAAGTTCACACATTTGTGAGTGATGCTAGCTGGGCCTTTACTTTCTAAGCAAAGAGTTTAGAGACCCAGTAGATGAAATGTTATTTGGGACTGATGGTTTTACTTACAAGAATCTCTCATTTGCTGGAATATGGGGATTTATTCGCCCTTGGGGCATAGCACAGCAGGTGTCAGCATTCAGAAGTGAGAGTGGGCTGGAGGACTGATGTTTTGAAATACTGGTATTTAGGTTTTTGCTTTGAAATTAGGTTGGACTGATATATCTTGATATGTAGCAGAGCCAAGCCTCTTTACTATAAATGGTTGATATTAGTGTAAAGTACTCTTTCTGTGGTCTAAAAGAAATAGTCTGGTCCTCTCTTAGCAAACTAATATAATTAATTCCTTTCCATCACTACTGAGCTTTCAAACAACAGAGAAATTTATTTTTTTTTCTAAACGTAGAGAGCAACACATTCACATACCTACTATTAAACAGCGTGTTAAAGTGCAGTGGCAAAAGATGTCTGAAACTGTTGTGTTAATCCTTCTTCTCTGGTAGAAGTATATACTGAGGCAATCTCTAAGTAAAACAATTCAGTGGAAAAAGTGGTCCTCGGGATGAGAAGGGGACTCTTAAGTCCTGCCCTGGATGAGCCTTCAGATAGAGCCAGGAGACATGGCTTCAGACTGAGTAACACATGTTGAGATCTGATAAAACAGGACTCGCATGAAGTTTCATGGCAGCAGGCTACTCAGCTTATTTGATCATAATTCAAGCCATTAGTGTAACTAATGATGCTGTCAGACATTTGACAGAATAAAGTAATCAGACATTTAACAGCAACACAGCTTCTTTGTTCCCCAACATGGATCTGAGGTGTTCTGATGCAGTCAAAGATGCAGCACCTGTCTCTGCATTTTTGTTAGCTGTGTAGTTCAGTAAACTTTCAGCAGGCCTATCTATATA
>NW_010173194.1:0-4110 GCF_000695765.1 Mesitornis unicolor | reverse complement strand
AGCAGGAAGAAAGAACGTGCTTGGGAAAAGGCATTCTTGGTCAGTTGCTGCACATGTGCTTTAGTGTTTTTATGGTGAGGCAGTGTACCGAGTCAGTATGTTTTTTGTTAATTCTGAAAAAGTGTGAATCAGATAGGCTCATGGATGAATGACCTGTTATGTGGTTTGCAGATTTTGTGTCTCATGCCTAATCCAAGGCCACTTCAGGTTAAACAATCACATGTAAGTTGCCTGAAAGATGAACCTGATGATATAGTCATAGTAGCTGTTTTTCAGCTTTTATATTTTGATCTTTTTAATTTATTTTTCCTTAAGGGAGGACTGATGAGACCTTAATAGCATGGTATAGTAACCCAGATCCTTTGCTTTTATTAACAGGTGCAGCTCTACAGATGTCAGTGCAGCTGCTCTAGTTAATATTGGTAAGGAATATAGTTGCCTCTTGCATTTACAAACCAGATTTCTTGGTCTATTTAGAGAAGAGCTAAATCTGTGAAATTCTTACTCTCTCTCTAAGGGTGAAAATCGTCCTATTGCTAGGTGGGCACAGTGCTGTCAGTAAACCACTGATCAGGTTGTGGGAGGTGCAGAAAAGCAGGCATTATAGAAAAGTTGGTGGGTTTTCTTTTATTTTTTTAACACCCACTTTATAGATCCCTGAAAATAATATTTACAGTAAAGGTGCTGGATACTTACCTAGTTCCTCAGCTGCAAAACCATTTTATTAATACTATGCAGGCACACATATTGTAATACTGTGTAACCTTGTCCCTGGAACAAAAAACACAGGTCAGTTAAAGACATCTTTTGATGAGAGCAAGATTGCTTTAAAGAGAGAGAATTAAGTAGATTAGCTGGATTAACTAATTCACCAGGGAAACAAATCTGTCCTTTTATGGGATAATGAGTTTTCTTAGTTTCAAGTTTTAAAAGTTTCATTTAAGTTTCAGTGCAGAATATTTGATAGAAAGAGGAATGTGTTTCCAATAGAATTAGAATCCTTGAAGGTTTCTTTTTGACTGCTGTTGCTGTTGTAAACAGGGGCTAGGATGATTCATTTATACTTTTCTTGGGTCTCTGATACACTTATTGAGGAAGAGTGATCTGCCGAACCCAGGTACAGTTTGCATACTAATAATTTTTGTAATTGATCTTTTCAGCTTTCTTCATGTGCTCTGGAAGGTTGTCAGCTGCTTCTTTGAAGTTAACTAATGATCGTGCAAGCAAAAAATCTGCAGTAGAAGCCAGGATCTCCCTGGCATTGTAGCAACACAGCTCCCACATGCTGGCGCTTTCCTGTTATCTTCTGTGGTGTTATTCAGGTGAGCTTGGAAGTAGAGAGTTCTGATTGCCATACATATCTTGGAGGGTAAGCCAGTGCAAAGATATTTTTCAAAATGGAGGAAATAACAAAAAAGCCAATGCAATGCTCTTTTCAAAAGTGGTCATATTTGCCATACAGAAGGCAGCTAGCTGGTATTCCTCTGCATAATTTGCACTGGGAGGCTTATGAAGTCCAAAATTTGGCATAGCTTGCTCTTTCTCGCTTGAGTATTCACAGCAATGTTTATGTAACTGAAAACTATGTACAGGAGAGGCTGGACTGGCATCTGTGGGAATCTTTCTGCTGGCCTGATTGAAGTTCTGGGTTGGCTCTTTGAATTAGTCTGTAGTCAGATACTCATTGTACAGTTTATAGATGAGGTTTGGTGTTTTCCTTTCCCATCACTCTGCCAGTATATGTTTCTAATAAAACCATCATGTGCCAGCCTGTCTTACTTTATTTTTTCTTTATTTTTCTTTTTTATCTTTATTTCTCTTCTTTTGTCTGTGTAAGTACTACAGCAGAAGTATTTTTCCTGCTCTATTTGGGCTATTCCTCAGACTACTGGAATGTCTTAAAGAATGTCTCACTTTCTAACTCCTACAAATTGGTCTTAGAAAGTTATTGATCCGGTATTTTAGTAACAACCTTAATGTAAGTTAGCTTGAATATTGTCATTCTCTGATCTGTAACCAAGTTACTGTTTTATTATCTATTTTTCTCAATCACCTTAAAGATAGAAGTTGGTTATTAATCGAGCATTGCTAAAATCACCTTGCATTTTCAATAAATCTTAAATTGATGCTAAATCATAACCGTATATATCGCTCCATCTGCAGCACTTACCTTTGAGTGTAACACAGTGGTGCTCTACTGATGTGTCTAGCATAAGTGTCGTTATCTGGACAGTAGTCTAGCATTACCACCTAAGCTCTGTACTGCCTGCTAATATTAAACTCCTGTTAGCTATTAGCTTCTATTAGCTGTCACCATTCTGAAACAAAACTCAGGCATTTGTGGTAATGGGTACCTCTGCCTATAGCACTTGAGGCCAGATTTTCTAAGGGCCTCTACTTACTGTCACTGCGGAGCTCCTGGAAAATTTGAACCTGTCAGCTGCGCTTCCTGGGTTTTCTCTTCTCAGTACTGCTAAGGGATTTCCCTGGCAGGGAATATGGGAAGCAAAAACCTTGTATACTGAAGGATCACAGTAGACAAAGGGTTACATTTTGTAGTATTGTGAAGCCTTGAGTCTTGAAAAAGGTCTTGTAATGCTAGAGGAAGGATTTAAATTGTAAAAGAAAATTGTACTTTTATTTTTAAGTCATTTGCACGTTGCTATTTGCTTTTCAGAGATTCTTTTTTTTTGTTAGTAGCATCTGAGTCTGGGAAGCACCATCTAGAGCTGGCCAGTAGTGTCTTGTGAAAACTCTTATGTCTAAACTTAAAATAGTTTTTTAATTTTCTTCCTTCTGCAAGACTTTTCTTAGGAATTAGGCTTTTTCAGGACAACATTTTATCTATTCTTCAACTCTGCAGGAAGCCTACTAAGTGCCTGCTTTGCCTAGTTGTACTGCCTTAGCTCTGATGATAGATTTGAAGCTGTACAAGTATCTGGCATCGATGCAATCAGTTCCTAAAAAGTCACATAATATGAGGGTCGCTATTCACTAAAGAGAATGAGAACAATCTGTTCTCATGTAAGAAAGCAAACAAAGCTTGTATGCATCTTTGCTGAATTGACTGCACCCACCTTTGAAGTTGCTAGATATTTACTAAATACCTTACTGTGAAATATAGAATAAAAGATATGAAGCAGGTGAGAAAAAAAATAAAATCTGATTTGGAACAGGCATGGGTCACTAAGAATCTGATAATTTGGGGTTTTCCTTTTCCCTTTCATAAGCCAGTTTGTTTATTCTTCTTCCTTTTTTCTCTCCTTATATAGTACATCTTTTCCTGTTTGCATTGGGATTTTCTTCCTCTCTGCTGTGTGATGCTACTGACATTGGCCTGTGGTGATTCTGGGCTTTTCTGGCACTACTCACTGAGATAAAAATGATAGCCTGAGAGCATCCTTGTGCTCCAGATCTTTCAGCCTATAACACAGAGCAGTATATCAAACACCAGCAGGCCAACTCCTTTTTGTTGCATTAGCCAGTCAAACATTTTGTGCTGCTGAATGTCATCTTTAAGATTTTGTTAAACAAGTTCTAAAGGTCTTAACAGTATGACAGATGGACCATTGACTGGATACTTTAATGGCTGAGCAATGGCTGAGCATTAGTTTGCTTTGGTTTGATAGTGTTTATTGTTAGTTAAGTACTGTTTAAATAAATCAATCTTCCCACTCTCTTTTACCATTCAAGAGAGGGTTTTATTCTTCTTGCGGTGGGTGTCTGTCATGCAGACATGATGCATGTTGGTCTCATTTCCAGTCAATCTCTGTTATATCTCTGGATATAACTCCGAGGTCTGGATCATGTCTATAAAGGTTAAGGTGTAACCTGATAGACTGGGTAATATAAGAAATATTCTTATATTCTTATACATGTATATTGACTAACTTTAGCTAGGAAGAAGCTGCATAAGGATAATAGGATAGATAGGCTAACTAAGGGTACTTTAAATTATAATACCTTGCTGTATGTAATTAATGTTCTGTTGTCAACTTGGGAAATGGGAATGAAGTTCCCTATGCTGATGCTTTTATGACATCACGGGGAACTACCTACACAGAAAAATGTCAGTTATCGATATGTATGGCATAATTGGGCATGTGACCA
>NW_010173193.1:0-514 GCF_000695765.1 Mesitornis unicolor | reverse complement strand
GACAGCTCCAGCAGCTCGTCGGCCCGCAGCCCGCTGAAGTGGCGCGTCTGCTTGCGCACCCGCGGCGTGTCGATCACCAGCGCGTTCTGGGCGGGGCAACATGGCCGCCGTCAGGGACACGCCCCTTCCGGGCCACGCCTCCTGGCCTCAGTTTACTCCAAATTTGACTCAGTTTACCCCAATTTCCCTCAGTTTCCCCTCCCTGTGCCTCAATTTCCCCCAAATTTGCCTCAGTTTCCCCACTCTGTGCCTCAGTTTCCCCCAAATTTGCCTCAGTTTCCCGCCAAATCTCTCCCAGTTCCCTCCCAGTTCCACCCCGTGCCTCAGCTTCCCCCCAAATCCCAAAATTTGCCTCAGTTTCCCCACTCCATGCCTCAGTTTCCCCCCAAATTTGCCTCAGTTTCCCCCAAGTTTGCCTCAGTTTCCCCCCAAATCCCCCCCAGTTCACCCCAGTGCCTCAGTTTCCCCCCAAATCTCCTCAAATGCCTCAGTTTCCCCACTCTGTGCCTCAGTT
>NW_010173192.1:102034-107468 GCF_000695765.1 Mesitornis unicolor | reverse complement strand
TTGGGGCACTCCACTAGTTACAGGCCTAATACATGAACCTTTCTGATGTTTAACTCCTTGAAGAGTCCACACATACAGCATTTTATTCACAATGGGATATAGTGATTTGGAAAGCTTAGAAATGCTAGAAATTCCATTTCAGAGGAGATTCTTCTTGTCTAGCAACATATATTATAAAATGGAAAAATTCTGCCTAATTTTGAACTTATTAAAGGAAGCAGTTGTATGTACTTTTCTGAGGATATTATCTGTGCTTTTTACAGTTCTTTTACTGCGATCCGAGTTTGCTTATTGTAAAAATTGCTAAGAATCCAGTGGTACTTCATTGTTACATTCTGCAGTTCTAAAATCCAAAAGGAAAATTTGCCAGAAATATGGAAAGAACATCAAGGTGAAGCACAAATGAGAGAGGAGCAGAGGAAAGGGAAATGGAGGGGGTTATGCCAGGAAGTAAAGACATAAATGTATTAAAAAGTATGAGCAGATTCTGTAGGCTGCGGGGTTAGCCCTGAGGCTTGCGACTTGAGTGTTCTTTAGCATTGCTGCTAAGAAAAATGGCGAGCGCATGAGCTAGAGGTGGGTCAAAGCAAAAAAGATGCATCAGCCCTCCAAGTGTTATGATGCCACCAACTTCTAAGATAACAGAAGGTCTCTTCAATAAGCTTTCTCATTTTTTCCTCATTGGGTAGCTCCTCTTTGCCTCCCTTTTAATGCATTTGGTGACTGGCTGCTTGCTGTGAGAGGGCATACCTTGCTGCACCACTGGTGGAAGTGGTGGCAAGTCCTATTTCACTGCTTAAGCTGTTAAAATGAATGGTATTCAGTGTTTGACTTTGGCAGCTGAAGTATTGCCATCAGGAGATTAACTTGGTGTCTCAAAGCTTTAGGGCAGGAAACCAGTACTTTTTTGAGGCTTGGAAGTTGGATGTGAATTAACATCCTGGCCCTTCCAGAGTTCAGAATTAACCCCTTCTCTCCTTTGTGTTCAATGTAGTGCTTACCTTTTGGAGCTTATACAGATAACAAGTCTGTATGAATAAAATATTGCAACTTTGAACACCACCTCCTTTTAGTTGGACAGAATTGGAGTTTTCTTGGCTTTGTGAAATGTGCCTTTATTGTCTCTGTGTTTGATCTGCATCAATTTAAGAAGCAGAACCAAACAGGAGGGTGGAACAAATAAAAAAAACCCAACATTTCGAAGAACTGTTCAAGTACAGAAGGGATAGGATTTGGTTCTTTTTTTTCTGTTCACAGTTTAAATGAGAAATCCCTCCCCTTTTAAATCTTCTTTCATTTTGCTTTTTTGCACAGTAATTAACCCTTCTTGCATCTAGTAAGTGATCTTAATTTTGCACATTTTACATAATTCTACCCACAAGCTAATGTATGTAAGCTGTGAGTCATTCAAGAAGTGTTTGTCAATTTATTTAGGTAACTGAACTTGTGTTTAGTGGCTGTCTTTTGACTTAGTGGAGGTGATAGCCTGGGTATTTCCTTTCTTCTGAAACACCACAAATGAAACTATACCATGTATAATCACAATGTTTGTGGCAAATGTACCCAGTTCTTAAGATATTTATCTTATGCTTGCAAGATACAGGAATGAAACTTTGACTGGACAACAAACAAGATAATTGAGATGCAATGAGAGTAAACGACACAATTGATGAAGTTGTCTAATTTCACTGCATCTGTGAGCTATCTTAATACATTCTCTATTTGACTGATGTATATATCTACTATTTTCTAAAGAAAAGAAGGTTGGTGTATGTCTGTGTGTGTGGGTACATATACATATATGCACTAATATATGTATGAATACATGTACATACATCTCTATATACACATATTTATATACATACATACTTTCAAAGAGTTTATATGCAGTTCCACAGTCTTTCTGTGGTTTTTTCCTTCTCTCCATTCTCAAGTTGCAGTGCTTTGCTTTTGAATTTTTTTAAGTTCCATTATTACATTTTCACTGAAAGTAAACACTCTAGGGGCTTATTGAACAGTCATCCTTCATTTAAAGTCCTGATTTCTCTTGTATATTCATTCTTACTTTCTTTGATGGGGACGTTTATTGTATTTGCCTTGAAGATTGAAAGAAAAACCACTAAGAATGAAATTTCAACCAAAAAAAAAAGCAATGTAGTATATTAACATCCAGTGTCTTGCCTCTGCTGGCGGTCTGAACAGTAATGCACCCAGACTGTGTGTCCTGCCTTCAAAATTAAGGAACCTCTTTACACCTCATGGAAGCTCAAGCCCTATTACAAAAGAAAAGAGACTACAGTGCAGCTTGTATAGTTGTTACTCCAAGAGCTTGAGCTTGTTTATTGCTCTCTGTACTTTGTTATGCTGTTAGTGGGTTTGCCTTTATTTTCATTGGAAGTACTCTGATTCTCTGATACGTTTTTGTTGTTGCTGTTGACAAGAAACTATTTGTGGGTTGAGTGAGAAAAGAATAGTTATAGTTGAGAGTTGCATGACTGCACTGCTTTGCCATGCAAACAATTTGTGCTGCATAAAAGAGAGTTCCTTAGTGTTTGTAAAAAAGAATGAAAAGTTGCAATAGTTGCCTTAATATGTTTTTTGTTTGAGATTGACGCTGATTGGAAAGAACCATGTTCTCCCACCATCAGTCAGTAAATGTTTTGATAATATTCAGGTAACAGTTTGCTTTCTGCTCTCCAGACAAAGGAATTGGCCTTACCAGACCTTAATAGTTGGAAAGGCTGATGCTCTGGGTTCCTTCAGCTGTTCCATACCAACCGCTACATAAGTCAGTGAAAAGTGCCTTAAAAACTTTCTTGTTTACAGTACAAAGAGGGCATCTTTTCCAGTCTGTGCTGCATCGTTAGACAAAAGCCAATGCTTCCCAAGAGATTTTTACCCTGCGCCTTCCTCCAGGTGTGTTCTGATGTTCACCTGCTTCTCTGTGAGGAGCTGCGGTACTATTCAGCCCTCAGGCCTGCACAGATGAACCTGAAGACTCTGGCTAAACAAAAAAGAGACCTGACAGGATGGTCCTTCATTTAGCAGTCAGTGTTTAGCTTGCAGAAACAGCTGCTAAAGCTACACTGGTTGGTTTGTGTATCCTAAGTGTTGTAAGTGTGCACCTTCTGCTGCTGCGGTTGTACCTTCCAACAAGAAATCACAGTTCCAGTAATAGAGGTAATAAAAAAATTTCAGGTGGCGTGAAAATTCACAGAACCACTGAAAAAAATGCTGCTTGTTTAACCACTTTGATCCTGTAAAGCGTTAATACATTACTTTTATTTAAACTTCTGGTAGTTAACAAAATGTAAAACGTTGACATGTTACTATGAAGTATTTTACTGTAGGTGAAACTGGATCTTCTGACAGTAAACTTTCCAGTTAAATTTTGTTAACTGGCCCTAATGTAAAGGCAATGTTTCACTCTACTAGAACTTAATCTACTGTGGATTTGATTTCTTTAAATTAAATTAAGGTTCCTGGAAAGGAATTAATATTAAATTAAGAAATGCTCATACTAAATTCCTCATACTACATAGAGGAAGTATGCTTGCGTTGCTATTTTACAAAATGATCAGGGCTGTTATAAACAACCATAAACGTGCTCGAGAAGTGCCGTGTGTGAAAGCATGGGAAATTCTGTGGACTCGGGCCAGATTTATGCATTTGCTCACACACTTGCTCAGTGATATACTCTCTTCCCACATTATTGTCTCCATTCGTTGTTGCTATTTAGTTTCGTGCCAGCAGAAACGCAATTACGACCACCTTGATGGGATGCGTGAGGCACAACAGAGCGAGCTAATGCTGCTTTCCAGGAGGCGGTCACTAAAGGCAGGAGATAAAAAGCCAAGTCTATTTTAAGCCCTGCAGGATGTCAGTGGATGGTGTTGGGGTAATGGCTGCATTTCCATATGACCATCATTTTGCTTGTACCTTGTTTTCATCTTACATGTGCTCGTTGCTAGATCCATTAAGGACCGTAGCCACCTGGCCACTATCCAGAATCTTTCAGGTGGTCTCCTGTGTGCTCTGCAAAGTGCAGGAGGGAGCTTTGGGCACTCCGGGAGGACAGCAGCAAAAAAGGACCTGCAAGGTTTATGGTGCTGAAAGGAGGAGGTATGAGAAGGAGCACAAGTTGCTCTGTAGCTCACTGACTCTGGGTGCCTCAACTGGGAATGACTCATGGGAATGACCATGGCCTTAGGAATAGACTCATCCTGTGCTTCGAAATGAAGACAGTATTTCTTGAAGGACCTGAGACTGCTGCTCTGTGTTGGCCCTGATCAAATAGGAGTACTGTGCTTGCAGCTGCCAGGGAACTGAGTTGCTGCATTGCTTAATAGTCTGAGTCTGGTGACTTTGCTGGTCTGTCTTTTCTTGTTTCATACCCCGTTGTATACCACATTTGGGGCATGTAGTGGTGCAAAGTGCTTTCTTCTGTACCCAGTATAGACAGAGAGTGTGTGTCATCTGTGTATACACCAATTTGATCTTTCATTGCTTTAATGAAAAGGAAAAAGGCTTATTTAATGTTTCATAATAAACTGAGGAGCATTACTTTCAAAATGCAGATAAACGTGACAATTCTAAAAGGAAACACAAACTAGTTAAAAGGAGTCCAGTATTTTTGTGGCACATTTTCATGTGTAATGTGAACTGTCATTAAGGGCTCCATCAGTCTTTTAACAGCTGTGACTGGAATAAGAGCATAAAAGCTTAATCAGGAAAACGTGTTAAATAATGAAGACCAAAAAAAATCCCAACATTTAATTTGTTTTGTTGGAGTAAGCAAATTATGTGGACACCTAGCACAGGATAATAGAAATTTAGAGTAGAACTGGGTGCTTCTCCTTTTAAATAAAGCATTAAGGGTAAACACCGAGAAGCTAAGACCTAAATTTGACCCTGCAGTTGACCATTTCAATAAAGAGAAATTAAATAAATGTCATTTTGACATTTAATTATTTTTTTTCCTGGAGCATATCTATGATTCAAGTAGAGAGAGGTTAAAAAGAATAAAGTTTGTTTTAGCTTTGTCATAAACGAACTAGCAGGAAGGGAAAATTGCTGTTTATCAAATAGAATTGAGTTTAAAGTGTCTGATGCTGCTCAGTTGAGTGTATGTACTGTAGTTGATGATTGTCTTCATGGAGCATGGGCTAAGAGATGAAACCATGCTTTGTTTCATAAAGCATAATATACCTTTCTTATTTGAAAGTGCTGGGTTATAGCATCACAACAATACCCAAGTCTATTGTTTTAGTATAGAAAAATTAGCCTGCAGTTGCTGTAACTGTCTGTTCTCTTAATATTTGATCAGGATACATCTACCTATTTAGCATGGGCCATTGCGCAGTTGTCAGAGGCCATATGAAATGCTTCAATTTGAGGCTGGTCACTGATCTCTGTGGTGGCAGCCCTGAATGAT
>NW_010173192.1:96767-102003 GCF_000695765.1 Mesitornis unicolor | reverse complement strand
GAAAGAGGAACTCCTTAACCCAGGAGGAGGAGCCAGTTCTCCTCAGTACCCATTTCCCCAGCCGTGGTTCTCAGCCGACTCTCATCCCCTCGGGATCCCTGAGGCAGCCTGCACTGCCTTCCTCTGTTTCCCATAAATTGCTTTTTGGAGCTGCAAAGATGACTCCTTTCTACATGACTCAACCTGTAGATTCTTATGTCAACTCAATCCTTTTTATTGATTTCTTTTTTTTTTTCCCTCCCTGTGGCAAGATGGGGACAGTGTGTGTGTTTGATCAGGTTTTTCCATTAGCAGCAAAGAATGCACAAATCCCTAGACCCAGGAAAGTCACCTTACGGATCTTAGTTGTGTAACACAAACTTTCTTTTCTTTTTGAAGGATTTCTAAGCTGTAGTTTTCTGTACGTATCCGAGCATTGCTGAAGATGTTCTCACCTTCAATTATCAGTCAAGCAACAAACTAATTTGCCTGGTAATCGGCTCCAAAAGCAGCCAGCGCTTCAATTTCCACTTTCAGTCTTGGCAAAATTGAAAAACACAGCATCTGTCATTTACAGGTTTCTTACTGGTCTAGATATAGACAGAATAAACAAAAGAACCTTTTGAGGTCAGGTTGTGAAGTGCAACAATAAATAAGGAAACATAGAGTAGAATGTAAAACTTATGCTAACTGCATTTCAAGAGCAACATGGAGGCTGCTAAAAGAATTCACCTTTATCTTTTAGCAAAACAGAGGCTTATAATAAGCACTGGAGTCACACAAGATTTTATTTAGTTTTTCATCTGCTCTTTTATCTTACATAAGACCCTGTCATAAACAGTTTTGGTTTTCCTTTTTCTTTTGCAAGTGGCATGATCAGAATTCTCTTTAATAACTAAACCAAAAGTTTTAATGCATTTTATTGGAAGCTGTGTAAGGTTTTCTGAAAACGTTAGCATTTTTCTAAAGTAAAGTAAGGAAAGACTGGATAAACAACTGTTTTCATAAATTAGGCATTTTCAAATAGGTTGAACCTACAAGTATGCACTGTAGAGGAAACATGAAGAACTAGTTTAAATCTTACCATTTAAATTTGAGGACTGTTGAATGATGACTGCAACTCTACAGGAAGTTGTGATGTCCTTTCACAACCTGCTTTTAGAGAGAACTGTATAGTTATTAGCTTAACTTAATGCCTAGAAAGGTACTGGAACAAATAACTTATAAAATATCCAGAGAATGATGAGTAGCAGGGATTTCTGGGGAGGAATTTGCATCACATGAACAAGTCTGTGGGAGAGTAACAATGCCCAGCACAGATCTGTAGACCCAGCAAACCCATGGGTATCAGTTGTGTAACAGGAACTGTCTTTTCTGTTTGAACAATCTCTAGTCCAAGTAGAAATTAGCAGTGGTTCAGTATCAAGCCAAAAAGATGTATTGACTCTAAGGTTTACAATGATTCTGTTAAAATTCACTGTTTTCATTAACTATTCTGGCAATAGACTGCTGAGTGTGTTTATTGAGGTTTGCCAATGCGAGAAGTGCCATTTACACTTGTCAGAATCCAGAATGGCCCTTGAAACCTGAAAGAAAAAGAAGCCTAAAATTCACTAAGGGCAGGGACATTTGGCCACCATAAGTTGTGGGGAAAAGTATTTAATTTTTTTCCCCCCAGATGATGTTGTTGTGGTTTAACCTAGCAAACAGCTAAAGACCATGCAATTGCTCACTCACTTTCCCCCTCAGCGGTGGAGTTGGGCTGAGAATCGGAGGGAAAAAGGTCAGAGCACTCATGGTTAAGATAAAAACAATTTAATGATTAAAATAAACCAAATTAAAATACTATAATAATAACACTAATGAATTGTAATAAAAATAGGAACAGTTATAATAAAGCAATCACATTTATACTTGGCTCACACAGCAGATGCTGGCCATGCACCAGCAAAAGCACAAGGGTCAGTGATGGGGAAGTTAAGCCTCAGGAATTGAATGATGGTCTAGACCTGTCAGAGGTGGCAGTCATTGAGAAAAGAGGACTGTCTCTAGTGAACTCCTCCATTTATAGTAAGATTGATGTCTATGGTATAGCACACTTTCTGTTGGCCAGCTTGGATCATCTGTCCCAGAAAGCCCTGGGCTTTTGTGCACCCTCAGCTCTTGTGCGGAGGAAAAGGAAAAAAAAAACCTAGCGATTGGGACCACAGATGCAGGCAAAAAAATGAAAACCAGTGAGGCCTTGAGTTAATGTAAGCATTGCTTGGTTGCTTGGCAACAACCAAAACATCAGTGTGTTATCACACCATTCACAGATCCGAAACAAAGTCTCATACCAGCTCCTATGAGGAAAAATGACTCAAACCCAGCTAGAAGTAAAACAAAGTGTCTTACCAAGTTGTTTTCAGAAAATCAAACACTGCAGTCTTTTCAGAAATGCAGCTCTGGTGAATGGAAAATTGATTCTGTGATTCTCTCCCAGCAAAACTAGGACAGATGTAAAGTTACGTGGGATGTCTAATAAGCATGAAGGAGCCTTTCCATTCTACAAAACAATGATGAGGCTTGTATTGGATCATTGTGGTGAGTCTCAGGTACTGTACTTAAAGAAAGATGTGAACCAGTTGAAAAGAATCAAGAGAGAACCATGAAAAATTCTTTAGAAATCTAGAAAGCACAAGGGAACAGGAAACATTGAAAGGACTGGGTTTATGCAGCCTAAAGAAGGTAAGATTAAGGCGTGACGGGTATTAGGAATTGTAAAATGCTGATGCAGGAAAGAAATATTGTAGTGAGGAAGTGGCAATCTTGAATTTCAGAGAGGGGAAATTTAGACCAGGTGCAAGGAAAAGGTTTTGCATAATAAGAATAGAGAAGTACTGAAACATGACTTACGGGGTTTGTGGAAACTCCATTACTAAAGGATTTTAAAAATAGATGAGAAAGACTGTGTGAAATAGCTAACCTAGAACTGATCCTGCCTATAACCATAGGATGGACTAGCTGGATGATCCCTCCCAGCTCTGTTTTCTATTACCTTTCTTTTTTAATCAAGTGCGCATCCCAAGGCTCCAATTACATGCATTTTCACACTTTCCCCTCATATTTAGCTTTTAGGAGGAAGCAATCACTCTCCCATGTTAATGAATAGACTTTCTACGAGTTTTACCAAGGCATCCTTGGAAGAGTCCAGCTACTAGATTCTTATGCAAGACAAGCATTAGTTTTTATGGATGTTTGTTAAAAATTGGAGGACCATTAACCAAAATTAATGTTACTGAACAGTGTGTAGTCATTTGATTGTATTCAAGTAAAACTCTCATTTAGAAAAGTATTCTGGCTTTCATATTCTTTTAATTAAAATATTTGCAGCAGGGTCTAATATTTTTGGACTCTCTGAACCTCAGTAGGGAAAAAGTAGTGCTACCATCTGGATTTCTTTCCCCATTTTGATCCCCAGTAGGGTCCAGTAAGTAGCAGTCGGTTTTATTATTTATTATGCATTATTCATTGTGGCATCTCTTTTTATGACTCTGAAGTGTTTTGTATGCTATTGCAGAAGGTAGAGCCCTATTGTCTGTCAATGTACATGTTTCTTGGATTTCTCATTTTATTTGCAAAAATAATAAAAATTCTGAATCTTACAGTTCTTGGTCAAAAAGTTCCATTATCTTCTTCTGGAACATGGTCGTATATGAAGAAAAAGCATACCAAGCACAGCTATTCTATTATTATTTAAATTATTCCTCTGTATTACTGGTTTTGAATATTTATTAGTTTTTTGATAACCTCTTTCATTATTCATAAAGGGTAGCCATGCAGTTTGATGAAAAAAGCAGCACAATGAAACCTTATTTTGCATAGCTGGTGTCTTTCATATAAACTGTTCTCCGGTGCTTTTTTTTGTTTGTTTTAATGAAGGCCTGCAAGGTGCTGGGAATCTCCGTCGTGTTTCTTGCAGCATCCCCTCCCTGTTGGTTTCAGTGGGAGGGGAAGCCATCCAGCACCTCAGCACACTGCATGCTCTAGCATGGTTAGGGATGAAATAATAAATATCCCCCAAGAGAGATGGAAATGAAGAGCCAAAGGTCAGGAACGAAAGATGTCTTTTCACATGAGATATGAAAAACATATGAAGAATTACTGGCGTAGAGAGAAAGAGAATGGAAGGTTGGTTTAGGTGATTTATAGAATTTTCTTTTGAAGCCCACAAGACTCTAAGGAAATAAGGGCAATTGCTGTACTGGCTGCAGTATCTGTGTGTATGTCGAGTGTCTGACAGAAGTCAGCATCAGATGTTTTGCAGAAAGGTATAAAACACCAGAATAAGCACATTGGGGAAGGATTATTTTCATGCACTAGGTCTCATCCTCATCTCTAATATGTAGAGGTTTGTTTAAACCCTGAGGTATAAGGTCTAGTGTCTATTCGAAAAGGTTTCTCATCACTACAGGTATGTATTGCTCTTGGCGTTCTTGTTACCAATATACCTAAAAGTTCTCTTTCGACATACTGGTAGATACCTGGTCTCAACAGCATTTTGCATCAGTAATCTCTTAGTCTGATAATGCAGCTTTTGTGTAGATGGCTATTTCTGTTTATTGCTTTTGAATTTGACATGTTACACATTCAGTGACTGTCTCCTTTCTCTTGTTTTATATTTTTGACTTGGTGGCTTGCTGTCCTTAATTTACATTATTACAACTGCTACTAAAACTTAGATTATCTTCTGACTGACTGCCTTGTTTTTATGAAAACCTCCACTTGATCTTAGCCAGACTGTGTAGTGAATTTGGCATTTTAATCTATCTGACTTCTTGTTTAATTCTACCAGCCTCTTGTGTGATACCAGTCCTTCGCCAAGACAGCCTGCGTAAAATCTGAAATACAAAATGGGCCACAGGAAAGGTCAATTTTTGTGTTAATATGGCAGATCAGTGTGAAGCTCGCTTGACTCTGAAGAGCCTGGATTTAAAATAACCACGACAGTCTGGTGTAGGATTATTGACCAATTTCTTTCTGTTTCCAGCTGAGCTGCCAGGATCATCTGCAATCAAGCTCTCCTCCTTGCGGGATCTTCCGGCTCAGCTGCAAGAATTGTACCAGCAGGGCTTCATCTTGGCTGCTGTCCACCCTTTCGTGCAACCAACTGATGAAAAAGAGAAAACTCCCCAGGAACAAATCTTCAGGGCTGTGCTTATCAAGAAAACAGAAAGGTAAAGCTTCCACTGAACTGGGATAAAAATAGACAATATGA